>NC_056733.1:1275695316-1275712816 GCF_019279795.1 Protopterus annectens
TTATTTCAGTGTGTTTTATGTCTGAGGAATGTTGGTGACTCGGCCGAAAGAGCTTACATTGGATTAAACTTTTTACTGGATTACTTATATGTATTTGTAACCACACTAACACAAGTGTCTAGGAACATGTAATTTGTTTTTAGATTTCATTTTTTTGAAAGAGGTTACATTTTTAGAAAACACATTTATTTTTGTGTTGTTTTTGTTTTTGTGTGGTGCCTTTTATGGATATGGCAGATTTGAACTAGACAACAGGTGCCAACAATTATGTAGGTACCGCTTTAAAAGTTCAAAAGTTTAAAAGCTTAATAGTTGTAATTTGGCACCAGTTTTCAAATATAAGATGAATCCAGAGTAACTATCATGTTCTGATGAAGCCCACTGTGTTGTGGGTGAAAGTGCTTAACTTTTCAGTGTGTATACAACTCGTGGTTTTATTTGCTGTTGTGGAATAAATCTATTCTTTTACGAAACTAGAGGTGGTCGTACACTCATTGGTGATTCCGAGGCTGTTAGAACATTTGTTGGTCATCTTTTTGTTCACATTTCTATATTTATCAATGACCTTCACCTAGCAATCACCCAAGCTACATGCATACAATATGCAGATGATTCCACACTTATATGCTCAGCCACATCTATATCTGAACTTCACTCCCTTACCCAAAATGTGTTTAACACAGTTGAATAATGATTTACACAGCGCTGTCTCCTTCTGAACCCCAAAAAAACTAAACTCCTCCTTTTTACTCCTACTTGTAAGTCCCCCCCAGTAGACTTCACAGTAACATCCAATAATGGTACTCTCATATCCCCAGATCCAACTACCAAACTAGTAGGTATCACCATAGATAACAACTTTAACTTCGACACCCATATTAACAATACTCTAAAATCTGTTAATAGAAAACTAGGCTCTCTCTACAGGATCAAACCCTTCCTCTCTCCTGCAGCTAGAATAACTATTGCACACCCATCTAATTTCTACTCTCCACTATGCCTCACCCATATATACTAATCTCTCTAAAAACAACCTTAATAAAATGGAAAATTCCTACAATGACATAGCCAGATTTACTACACGTAACCCTTTCAGAATCCACCACTGTTTTAATCGAAAGCAGCTAGGATGGCTTGAATTACAAAATCAGCTTAAATTCCACCAACTGACCATTCCTCATAAAACCCTTTACCAACCTACCAATACCCCTATACTATCTACCCTCATTACCCCCTACAACAATCTAACTTATGATCATCACATAAACTTCTTGTAAATATTTGTAAATCAAACAACAGGGCTGGGGACTCTCGTTTCTGTAATACTGTTGGAAAATCCTGGAACCTTCTTCCTAATGTACTTACCTCTCTTCCCTCTAGATCACTCTTTAAAACCAAATTAAAACTGTTCCTCAGAACACACTGGTTGTGCCCCTGTACTAAACCTGACTGATCAACTAGCTCTTCTTACTTGGTTCAACCTACCCTCCTCTTCTCAGTAATCAAGTTCCGTTTCTTAATAACAACATACCTTGTGTCCTTCTATACTATTACTTACATCTTCAGAAACTCATTAAGGAGACTACTTTTACTAATATATTGTATAATTTCAGCTCCTACTTTTTTTTATGACTACTTGTATACTAATATATTGTATAATTCAGCTGCCATCTTTTTCTTTGATGTATTGCAACTACGTTTTGTATTGCACTAATTGTATCTGTATATTTTGCACTATGTTATGAACAAATGACCTCTTTCATTATTCTCTGTACTGCACCTGCAATGTTCATTGTATACATTAATTTTTGTATATGTGATTTTGTTTGTTTCCTCAGAGCTTATCTCCCCGGATCTCTACTGAAAATGGACATATATCCAGTTAGACTAGCCCAGTCAACAAATGTAAAATAAATAAATATTATATTTATTTACCTTGTCGAATGGCACTAATGTCAAAATGCTTAATATCACCACCAAATGATCGACATTTTTCACAGACATGCTACTGTGCATGTGCCACCTATCAGTCTCAGTGTATGCAAAACGTTTGCAGCAAAGGTCAAAAGAAAACATAGCCTTTTGCCACCCCCCCCCTGCTAATTATATATTCTAACTCTGAGATCACACAGTTCTCAGGGAAAAGGCAAATTCCCACTCCCAAGAACCATCATATGTGTTATTTTTGTTGACAGGTGCCAGCCTTATATATATATATATATATATATATATATATATATATATATATATATATATATGGGATCCGTCAATATGTTCGAAGTTTCACTACTTCAAACCCCACTTCACCGAGTACACTTGTTTGAAGTAGTGAAATGTCGAACATTCACTTCGGCAGTCACACTACAGCGCAGAATGGCAATATTCCCTTTGCCCTGCTGTAGTGCGATCTCGGAGTTGATATATTTAAGTAGGGGCTGGGGTAGGTTTTTTTTTTGGGTAGCCCAGGGAACTAGACTTCAGCGAAAGTGCACTTTCGTTTAAGTGGACTTTCGCTGAAGTGTGGGGTCTACTGCTCTATTTTGAAGAAGTGTATTTTTGATGTAGAGCAGTAGACCCATATATATATATATATATATATATATATATATATATATATATATACATATACATATATATAGTTTATTTCTGTATACTTATATAGAAATATATTTTCCTTTGGCACCTTCTCTTTCTTTTTTAGTCAGCAAGGTTTCATTTGTTCCTCAAAAATGACAAAGATATACATCTACACAGATTGATATTTCAAGGATTACAAGCATTACACATGCGTGATAGAGAATACTGTGACCCTCATAACTTTAAACACTAAACAGAAATTGTTCTTAAAAGTAGAGAATGTCAAAGTTATTTGAAATCCTATTTAAAGTGTTTTTACAGAGACATCTATAATCCCTACCACCCCATGCGGAGGTATACAATACAATACATATACCTCTGCATTTGTGGGTTATACACCAAATGGAAATAGCATAATAGCATTATAGACACCATATGTCAGCATATGTTCATATGCAAACAGGTGAAGCTAATATGTATTATAATACACATCTGTGTTTCATCTCCAAAGAAGCCATGCAAACAAAAGAAATGAAGATTTCCATGCTGACCTTTTGCATAGCCTGTATGTTCCCTTCATAAAATTTCATTTTTCTTGTTTTGATCCATTGCAACTGCCATTATATTCCCCATTCATCAGGCTGATCATTTTATAAAATGTTCCCTTTAGTATGTACCTGTCCAAACATTTGACACAAGTCAAATACCCACAGTACTTTCTTACTAAGAAAATCAAATGCCTATATCATAAAGAACTGTGTAGACCCTCTGAGAGCCTTTCTCTCTTCTATCTGTCATACATACTATTGCAAGGTGATCTCTGCCTTACTTACAGAGTCAGTAGACTCTATCCTTCAGACCTACTGCACATTCACAAGTCCAATGGAAGCATAAACACCTACTCAGAGATCTAAATCTCTTTTCTAACATAATTTGACCATGTTGGAGGGACAGCTATGTATCACAGAAAATACCACACTTACTATATTCAGGAATAATCTGAGCAAATGAATGGGTAACTGCAAGCTCACCCTTGGTTTAGCACTCTTGCCCCTCATGGACAGGGGCAACATGCAAATATTTTACTAATCTCTGGTTATTCATACTAAATTATAAGGCTAAGAAACTTAATCTGAATCTATGGCTAGGCTTATAAAATGATCTTCATGGATCAATAGCCTAGTAAGAGCCTATAAACCTATAAACCTATTAGTGTCACTGTTTTGCCTTTTTAATGTTTAATGCAATTTGACATTTCTTTGTAAAAGGATGATGCTTATACCTCTCACCACATGAAATCTAGACAAATTCATAAACAATGGTGGGGGGGGGGGGTAAAGGTCCCAAATCAGGTAGAGATGTTAATTATTACTGCTATAAATTTCGGAAGTTGGTACAATAACAAATTATACAGGATATAAAGTTTCTGAAGGATATGAAGTTTTTAACTCAAATGTGTGTTATTTAATGATGCCATCCCCAATGATCTGCCAGAGAGCCACAATTTATTTTAAGAGTAGACCAGAAACATGAAGTGAAAACCTGGACATTGTATGAACATGTGGAAAGTTATGCAGTATGATAATATTGCTCTAAAATTCTATCAGTTATTTTCTACAAACTGGTTCTGTTTCTGGTTCAATAAATGAGTTTGGTGCATGTTTTTGCAGCATTAAAGCTACCCATTTGTCGACCATAGAATTAAAACATAGGTGTAAAAATTCATGTTTCAAATCTGATATGGGTGTTGTCTGATTTATTAAAGCAAAGTTTAGCAAAAAACAAAACAAACAAACAAAATAAAACAGTTGCACTTGGCACCTGTCTCCCATTCATTGCATTAAGCATCACACAAGATGCAATAACCTTTCTACATTGCAGGTTAGTATGTATCTTAAAAGAAAATGTCATGGTCCATTTGTTACCATATTATCAGGCATTTTCAGCTGAATAAACATGGGAAGATTGGGAAGTTACTTCATATTTGTTTAATAGTCTTAAGAGGCTGCCTGTGTGCTCATCTGTGAAAATGTGTTCCCTTACTTTGTATATTTTATTTTATGCATATGTTTTATTGGTCCAATAGCTGAGCTTGCACTGGAGCCTGAGACAAAACAATGAAAATTACAGAAAAATAATAAGGAACATCATTAGCAGAGTTACGTTAACTTTTTGTAAACTGGTAATTGGATTGTGGATGAAATGGCTTCATGCTAGAAATGTGAAAACTGCTATTTTGAGTCCTGAAACTTTGAAAATAAATTGCTATATCTCATACAGACAGTATTGTCCTAACTGGGAATGGAGTAGGGAGAAATGGGGGGGGCAACAAAAGTGCTGAATCTGTAAACACTTATATTTCTTTTATGAAAGGACTGTAACTGATTTTCAAGATTTATTTATTTATTTATTGATATTTGTTGACAGGGAAAGTTCATTGGGTCAGGAACCCATTTTCAGCGGAGGCCCAGAGAGAAAAGCTTCACAGTTCTAAAATGTTGCACAGTTATTAATATACAAAATAAACAGTACAGAAACAGAACAAAAATATCCACTGTTATAAGATATTATAGCAATAACCCATGCCTGGGTGTGGGTAATGCTGGATTTACCCACGGTTGGTATGGTTTGGTCACAAGGGTGAAGCCCGAGTGTCCAAACAAAGACAACGGTGGTTAAAGCCAACATTACCCACACCCAGAAGTGGGTTATTGCTATTATACAATGACATTATTTAAGAAAAAAATAATTACTTTTTTCTTAAATAATGGCATTGTATAATGCCTCCTTGCTGCCCTTCCGCAGCTGACTGGTATTCTGCGGCAGTTCTGATATACTGCACATCGTATGCTTACACAGTACATCAGAGCTGTGGGTAAAAGCAACGGAAAAAGCAAGATATCCGTTGCTTTTTATGAACTGTCTCGCTAAGCTAAAGGAGTTTAACATAGCGAGACAGCTTTTAAAAAAGCAACGGAGAATCTACGTTGATTTTTTTTAAAGCTGTCTCGCTATGTTAAACCCATTTAACATAGCAAGACAGTTTTGAAAAAAGCAATGGAGAAAGCAAGATCTCCGTTACTTTTTTTAAGCTGTCTCGCTATGTTAAACTCCTTTAACATAGCGAGACAGTTTGTAAAAAGCAAAGGAGATCTTGCGTTCTCTGTTGTAAAAAAAAAAAAGAGTTATACTAATGGAAAAAGTCCGGGCGACCGGACCATTTTCCATTACTATAACTCTGATTTACAGCATGCATGCTGACCAATCAGCGTACATGTTTTGGAATATTAATGCGGGGTCGTTGTATAATAGACAGTTATTAACATATAAGAGAACCTAAGACAAAAACAGTGCAAAGATCGAGATATGCAAAGGGGTGCTAACATATAAGCATTCTAATTACAGAAAACTTATTTACATTTATTCCATCCATATGAGAGTAATCAGTGACCCTAGTATAGTTTAATATATATTATAAAATAGCTAATAGTGTTGGATTCCTCGCTTTGGTGAACTTATTCTGTATATTATAAAATAAAGAATTCAGAAGAGTGTGTCATACTGCTTGCAGATGAGGTATCAGATGGGGTTGAGTAGTTTACTTTATTGAAGTTAAGGGGGGTTGGTTTACACTGTATTTCACAAGTACAACTTGGATTTAAAAAAAAATATGTGTTTAATGCTGTTTTAAAGACCACTAGGGAGTCAAGCTGACTGGGGAGGCTATTCCGTAGTTTGGCAATGCTATGAGAATATAAGTATTGTCCTGCTCTCTTATTGGGTATAGCAACATGTAGAAGGGTTTTGTCTGAGGAGCAGAGGGTTCTGGTAGGGGCGTACATGTCTAACATGGATTGGAGTGCTGGACAGCTACACATCTCTTAAATTTACAACATCTCTTAAAATTATTAGTATTTTAAATTGACAGCAACTACTAGATTCATCACATTATTGTGGCATAACTTTCATGGTTAATTAACTTGCAGCCATAGTATGGTCAATTATTAAAAAGCTTATAGCCAAGGAGATCACCGAGAAGGTCAGCTATGTCACCAATGTTGGTGGGAAACTAAAGAGTGCTCAATTAAGTACATTTTTCCCACATATTCAACAGGAAAACTTCTAATTCCCCTGCCCTGTCTATGCATCCAGACTGATTTTAAAGGTTGCCAGGGAAGCACATCTCATAACGTACCTTCTAAATGTGGGGCAATGCAGAAATAGCCTGAGAAAAAGGCAATGGACACTATAAATGATAGTATTATTAATTTAGAAGTTCTCAATAAATGTCCAGTTTTCAGAGAGACTGAACAAAATTTTGAGAAATAATTAGAGGTGTAAAGACAATAAAGAGATATGCAGGGAAGTACTTCTGTTGAAATTTAAGGGCATAATATTCCAGAAATCTGGACTCTGTGGGTAAGGTACCTGTCATGCTATGTGCTGCTGTTGATGTGGTAATATAGTTTTGGGTCTCTAGACCAGCTGTTTGCTTTACTGCTGGTCATATTTAGGTGAAGGAGAGCAAAGGGTGCAGAATCATTTATGGAACTGAAGACTAAGTAGAGGATCCTGTACAGCACTGATTAGAGGGATATGGCTTTTTGTCTGTCTGAATAGTTAAAGGTACTGAGACCTCAGATCTCTATGGTGAGGAAACACTGAGTACTCTAGAACTGGTTTAGGTGCTTAGTGAGGTACCCACAGAAAGGGGCATTATATTCAGCGATTTTTCTAATAATGGAGGAATAAAATGGGACTATAAATCTTTCAGACCTTATGGAGATATCACAAAGGAAATACAAACTCTTGAAGGTAGTACAATTTTTCTAAACCAAGTAACCAAGACAGAGACGTAAATGTTATTCAGAGTCCAGGTCCACTTCATTCTGCAGCCTACGAAAAACTCTCAAAGGAGAGTTTGCTAACATTGTAGGAACTCATGTCCCTAATGGCTGCATCAGATTTAAATGTAATGTTATATGTATGGTATTGCAGTAGTGATGACAGGCATAGCAGAGGAAACTATGCTGCACTGAGAGGAAGACAACGGTTAATATAACAAACAGTTGTTTGGTCCAGCTTTTTCTGGAGAATTTCACTATCAAAGTGGGATGGATAACCAACCTCATTTGGCAATTGTCAGCAAACTTGGTTAGCTATAGTTTCTTAGTATCAGTTTGCATGGTGGGAAAGTTGTTGTTGTTGTGTCTTTTGGCTTTTCCCGGTTAGGGGTCGCCACAGCGGAACTCCGCTCCGCTAATGATTGGCAGTAGATTTTTACGTGCCGAGTTGCCGGCCCTGACGCACAACCTTCAACTAAGGTACGCTCATTCACGCATGTCTCCACACAGAAGACACTGTAACTGAGAATCGAACGGGACAACATCTCACTGTGAGGCGACAATGCTACCTCAGTACCACCACCGCAGTATATTACAAAAATAAGTGTCTCAATGACACAGCCCTGTGAGATACCCAGATGAATTTCTGTGTGTGTGTGTGTGTGTGTGTGTGTGTGTGTGTGTGTGTGTGTGTGTGTGTCTGTGTGTGTGTGTGTGTGTGTGTGTGTGTGTCCATGTGTGTGAGTGAGTGAATGAGTGTGTGTGTGTGTGTGTGTGTGTGTGTGTGTGTGTGTGTGTGTGTGTGTGTGTGTCCATGTGTGTGTGTCCATGTGTGTTTGTGAGTGTGTGTGTGTGTGTGTGTGTGTGTGTGTGTGTGTGTGTGTGTGTGTGTGTGTGTGTGTACCTAAAACAAATACCCCAATCTTAAAAGTATCTTTTATAACAGAAAGCTAATTACCTATCTACTGAACTATGTATGAATTAATGTTGAGATGGGAGAGTTTGTCAATAACCCCAGCATGGTGATAGTGCCAAAGGTCTCTATGAGGTCATCCAGGCTGAATAGTCATGACCTGCTTTTATAGTGATGAAATGGATGTGCAGCTTCACAAGTGAGACTGCTGTCTATGCTATGGCCATTGCCATGGGAAACCTGTAGCTGGATAGTTTGTTCTCATTCAGTCTTGCCTGCCATCATGCAGAAACATTATGAGTTAAGGCTTCTGCATCATAGCAATACTTTCTGAATACTAATGTATGTGTAATTGTAGTTAGATGAAAGAAGAGGTTGAAGTATACCACGTAAGGGCTACTGTGTTTTGTGATTTTTGTAAAGGGAGCTGTTCTTTATTATAATGTAAGATATGAAGTCATTTTGCAAGTTTATTAGTGACAGTCATCCTATTTCAGATTCTGTTCAACAGCTTAGCTGCATAATTTCTGAAGTCAACATTGAAGTATATAGAATAACTACTTATTCACTTTAAGAAAGGTTAGTTAATGAATTGGAGGTTACTGTCAGTAGTGTATCTTACAAATGTATATTGTTGGATTTTTGGGGAGAGTGTTATTGTTGGAAGGTAAATGAGTGAAGGAGGGAGTCTGATTTATTTTTACTATTAATGTTTGAATGGAATACAAAAGTGACAATGGTGAGTCTTTTTGTAAGGTAGATTAATGAATCTGTCTTTTTTTTATTCATTTGTTGACTGTGTATGCCTACTGGACACACGTCCCTATTATGGGTATCCCAAAAGTACTGCCTGGTTTTGAGACTTACTCAGACTCGCATGCTAGGCAAAAACAGGTGTTAAGTAATCTACCTCCGTACCCTGGAACACACGAGGTAACTTAGTAGTAGCTTAAAGCCTTAATGCTATACACAAACTGCTAGTCTTTTCTATTTTTGTATGATTTCTGATTTTTAACCAAAATAAATGAAGAGGACATAACATGGTTTGAAAAAAAAGAAAAAGAAAAGATAAACAATGATTGGATGATTTTGTGGCAGGTTGCAGCCTCAGGATGACGTAGACCTGGACTCTGTAAAATATTCCTAATAAACAGATAATTGTTTAGCTGATTTGTTTTTCCAACTTAGACCAAAAAAGATGCAGATGATGATGGCATAAGAACATTTAGTGTTTGGTATCATCATTGAAGACATCTAGGGCTATATGAATACTAAATGAAAATATTTCAGTATTTAAAAAAGGTTTAATGAAAAGGCATTTTTAAACAAATTTGCAATAAGAGATAATGACAAGAGCCATTGCTTGTGGATGGAAAGCCTTATTCTGTACTGCTGCTGGTCATCCTTGATAAGCACAGAAGAACAGTCTGCATACTGTACCATGAGTAAGTCACTACTGTGTGGTAAGAGTTCACTGATGTAGGTGGTGAAAATTAATGGGTCAGCTATAGTCCTTGTGAGACTCCATTATCAGCTGTGATGTTCGTAAATTAAAAGCTGCCTCATTTTACAATGTAGATTCTGTGAACTAAGTCATTTTTAATCCAGATAAAGGAAGTAATATCAATTTCTGTGTGCTCTAATCTAAGTTTATGGCAGTCATTGCTAACTGTGTGAAGTGCTTTGGGCAGGTTTAAAAAGAAATCTAGATTAGTTGTCATTATATAGGCTTTTATGAATAGTCTGAGAGAACAATCCATGTTGACAGGTGCTCAGGAAATTGTTGATGTTCAACAAACAAAGTAATAGGTAATAGTGTCCTGCTACTTTATCTCTGGCATTCTACCAAATCTCAGAGCTCCTCCCTCTGCCTATCTGAGGGTATCACCTAAGAGTACAAGGATTGAGTTTCACTCCCACAGGCAGACAAACAGACAGACATAACCCTTTCAGTTTTCTAGTAACACAGTAAGAGAAGGATCTCTGAGAAGACTATTTCTTTCTCTGGATATTATTTCCACCATCTGGCTTTTTCTATCAGTGTTTGAATAGTGTATTCTGTTGCTTTAGCTGTTTTTTTCTGATTAGAAATTTTGTATGTTTTTGTTTTACTTTGACTAGCACACTAAGGTCTATACTAGTGGTTAAAAGCTTCATTTGAAAGTTTTGACAGGAAATCTATCTTATATTGTAATTTTTCTTTGGAGTGATGATGTTTGAGGTGACTCAAGATTTTAAATGATTTTTCTTTTCATTTAAAAATCAATTTTTGGTGCCATTTTATATGTTAAACATTTCTGACTGGAATTTTTTCATCGGTTTATGATTTATCCCTTGTCTAATAATGTTTTACGTTGTATCTATTCATTTTGACTGAAACAAGTCTTTTTTAACAAAATTAGGGGACTTTTGTGTATGTATTTTGTACGTGGAACTGTCAATGAAACTTTAATTTTTTTAGTGCAGTCTTTACAAAAAGAATTCCCTGTAGACAGATTCCTTTTGGTGCCATTTTACAAATTAAACTTTTGTGACATTAATTTTTCATCAGTTTATGATTTACTTCTTGTTTAATACTATCTAGGCTTTTTTTTTCATTTGGCACTTAAACTAATCATTACTTGTAAAAAAAAATTGGGGAAATGTTGTTAGATTAATTTTGCGCTTTGAACTGTGTTACGGAAAATATTGTCATTTTCTCAGTGCATTGTTCAGAACAGTATTCCTATAGAAATATTCTTTCAATTGCTATTTAGAAAGATTTGTCCATCCTTTTACTAGCCTGAGCATGCATCCAGTATTTGGTATTCAGCTGGTAAGTTTCTTGTTGATTCCAACATGGTGCCCCCCACCCCCACCATCTACCCCTTCTTCATAGGTTGATAGGTGTTTACTAGGCTAACAACCACAAGGGCCTTTTTAAGCCTAGACATGCATCCTGAATCTCTGACAAGTTGTAATATCCTTGATAAGTGTAAGTAGGTACTTCGGAGATGAAACATTTACAAGCAGGGGCCTGGGAGATGAACCATTTACAGGTCGCCTGTGTCCATTAGAGACATAGATGCCAAACCAGGGATGAATTTCCTGTTCCCCATCTAATTGTACAAGTTGCACTTGAAATAGGTTAGGCAGGAACTCTGCTTCACATGGATAGGGAGCCTATTCCAGAGATGGGGTAGTCTCTGGATACATACCTGTCTCTCCAGCAGGTCCTATTAACATCACAGGCTAGGTTTAAGTCTTTAGAATTGATAATTCTGGAGCTGTTTGTTTTATGGATATGCAGGAGATCCATCAGAGTGGGGTCTGATAATGCCCTATATGCCAGGCATAGATCTCCCCTCAAAAGCCTGTGGGAGACAGAGTAGAGTGATAGGGCCTTGAGGCAGTCTGACTAGGACATTTTACTTATGCTCTGTATTCTTTTAGTGAAGAACCTCTGAGGAAATTCCAGTTGTTGGATATGCCTGGTTAAGTACTTATCAAAGGGGGCATTGTACTCAATGATAGGACTAATGAATGCTGAATGCAGTGGAACAGTGAATTCCTTGGACTTAGATGCTATATCTTTGTTTATAAGTTGCGCAACATAGAATGATTTCCTTACTACTGTAGACATGTATCTTTAAAGACTAGATTACTGTCTATCTGTGTCCCTAAGTCCCTGGCTACTGGGTCAGCTCTAATGGGTGTGTTGTCAGTATGAGAGTTATCAGGGGTGAATGACTTCCTGAAGGATGCTATTATGCATTTCTTGGCATTTAGTTTTAGTCCATAGCTCTGACATCAGTTGTTTGTGAATCACCAGGTTTGTTAACTTAAAAAACATAGAAACAAGTTGATAACTATGCCTTAGCCTATTGCTTGTAACCCCACTGTAGCCTTAAGCAGGTTATCAGATTTCCTTGCCTTCTTTTGACTCCAGGTCCCCTGGTGTGACGTTAGTATCACAACTGTGCATGATATGAGGGTCAGACATGTTCTTCAGGGCTCAAACAACTTCATGAAAAAATGTTCTGCAGGGCTGGTGCAGTGCAGAATCTGATGTCAGTGTTGAAATGCCTCACTCTGGGGATTCTCCCACTAGTATAATGCATGCATAAAAAAGACAGAAGATCCACAACATTGCACAATGCCACTGGCCTGTCTCCATATCTAGAAAATGCAATGGTATTGCTGGAATTGTTGGAACCAGCACCTTCATTCCTTGGAATTTCAGCTACTAGTACAACCATTCATCAGCCGAGACTACCAGTGGTGGAAAGCACATCTGAATGTAAATCCAGGTCTTCCCTTGTTCCTGTGTGTTTCGGCACAAAATCTGTCAGACAAATTCGCCTGACTTCACTTGAGGAGCTATGTCAATGGGAGTGCAAGTGCAGACCATTTGGGGGCACAAGGGTGCATAGTAGCACATCTGTATCAAGGAAATGTTGGCAATACTCAATGCCTAGGAATGCCAAGAAAGTTCTTCACCAACTAATGACTTTGGATCCCCTTCTGGTGGTTACAAACAACACCACAATGATGTGGTACTTCAACAAACATTGAGGTACAAGGTCATACCCTTAGTGGCAATTGGCAGTGATGGTCTGAGAGCTGGCCTAATACAATTCTCTGATTCTTCAAGCATCATACATCCTGTCGACTAAGCAGATCCTGGGCAGACTAACACAATTTCCAGCTCAAGGCAGTGGTTTTCCAGGATTTAGTTCAGATGTGGGGAATGCCTGAAATAGATCTATTCTCTTCCTTTAAAAAAACTGCTTGAAAAATGTTGGTTCTAGGCATCCTTGCAGGCATGCTTGGAAGAGAGATGCATTCTCATGCCCTTGGACAGGATTGTTCCTCTATGCATTTCCTCCCCTTTCTACTGACTTATAAGGTACTTTAGAAAGTGCAGAAAAAAATGCCAAAGATCATTATAGTGACCTACCCTATTGGCTCAAGCAATCTTGGCTCACTCTTCTAATGGTATCAGCTAAGAGCAGTTACTAAAGATTTCATCACACTCTGGATTTGCTCACACAGTCTCGGGGTGACTTGTGAACCCCAGTTTGGAGCAACTATGACTAACAACCTGGATGATTCAGTCTTAATTCATTTTATGTACTTACTTCATGAGGATCTGCCGCAGGTGTTAAATAAGACGAATAAACCTGCTACTAGAAAATCTTTTGTTTGGTTATCTAAATAAAGTCAGTTAAGCCTAAATGGGAAAAGAGGGACCCTTGAGGTTAACAATCCTCAAGTCTTGAAATATTTGTGTGAGCTTTTTCAGAATGGTTTACTATACGCATCCATTATTGTGCATTTAGCAGCCATCTTGGCTTACCTGCTAATGGATCTTTCTCTTTCTTCTTTTTTGGTAAAACAGTTCACGAAAGGAGCATTGCACATGAGACTTTCTTGCAAGCAAATTCCTCCTTCTTGGCGTCTCACCTACATTCTGGAAAAATTGATCTTTCCATCTTTTGCACCTGCCGTTCATGTTGAGTTGAAGTGCTTTATGTGGAAAACTGTTCTGTTTTTTGCTCTGACATCTGCAAGGTGAGTCTCTGAGCAGCATGGTCTCATGGTGAGACAAACCTACCTGATTTTCCACAGGGTTAGGATTGTGTTATGCATTAATCCCTCTTAAATGCCGAAAGTAGTCTCAGAGTTCACCCTCAATCAATCTATTAATCTTCCAGAGTTCTTCCCAGAACCTATATGGGACAGCAAGCAGATATTTCATATCTTAGATTTGCATCAGTAGCGCAAGAACTACCTTGATGGAACAAACCCTTCAGGAAAGCTTTTTATTTCCTATACAGGGGTAAGGAGGGGTCAACCTGTCTCCAAGCAAACCATTGCATTTGGTTGTCCTAAGGTATTGTCTTTTGTTGCACCCACCAATGCAAGGTGAATCTAGGCAAGGTAAAGACGCATTTCACCAGTGCCTTTTCCTATTCAGTGGCTTATTGGAAAAGAGTGGACTCTAGAAGAATTCTCTAAGTGGCAACTCAGTCCTCTGTTCATATCTTTATGAAGCACTGCAAGCTAGAAGTAATTTCTAAAGCCAGAGTAGGGTTCCCTACAATCTTTCTCTAGTGGCTTCTGGAGCCTTATCCTTTTGCCTCCCAGGTAGGGTAAGCTTTGGGAATCTAGCCATATGTCAGTAAGACACAGTGTATGTTGAACATTGTACAGTTGCATAAGTCCTACTTACATGAATTTCTCTTCTGTGTATCTTCTTCCACTGTATTAATAGACCAAGGAGTCATGCAAGACATAGCCAGAGCCCTGGTAAGTTTTTTTTTTCAAGCGTATCCCTTCTTATCAGTTTAACTAATTTGGTATCTACTACTGTCAAAAATGCCTTGCTATTAATTTAGATGTAACTAAACAGCAGTACAAGAACATAAAAAATGCATGCATGCAGTGGGGTTCCCTAACTAAAAAGTAAAATAAACATTAAACTACTTTGCTAGACAATTAAAAGATAATAAAACAATTTATAAGAGATTTTAACTTGAATTACGTGACATAAAAGTTTTGGTTGTTTTAATAGTCATTAAGTATATACATATGCATGTTTACTTACCTTTTCTAGTAACTACCTTTTGGCTGAGCATAACATACTATTGCTGTGTTATATTCTAAGTCCAGTATATTTGGCATTACGATTGCATTAATTAATCTGAAGTCATAAGTCTTAGAGCTAATATATGGATTTTTCTTCACTACTGTCCTAGAAAATCTAATAGGCAGAGACAAACTATGTCATTTACTACAAAAGTTCTACTTGCTGATGCTCAAACGTGTTATCGTGGACGTTATTAACAAAGTGAAAATTGCCAGAGCTACATTTTTTTGGGTGGGGTGAGGTGAAGAGGCTGTCATTGTTTGTCATGATTATTATTATGATGACATTCTATTTTTCTGACATTGAAGCTAAAGTTCTAGTAATTGTACAATTATTTTTTAGTACTCATTATGTATCACTATGGTGATTTCTTTAACTTTTTTGTGTGCCATTTCCTTTAAATTAGAATAAAACCGTTTTGCAAATAAACAGCACTAAATAAAGCAAAACAGTAATACAACTGTTAAGAAGCAGTGCAAAATTTGTTTAGTGAATGTTCTCTGAAATGCCAAGTCTGAAGAAGAAATGATTTTTTTTTTTTTGCAGACCTCAAACTTACTCTCTACCAGAAGTTAAACAATAAATAAATACATACATACATACATACATACATACAGTGGCCTAAAAATGACCTAACTGAAGACAAAAATATTTTTGAAAAGAACTAAAACTGGTGAGGTTTTATTATTTTTTACTGGACTGGAGTAAAATATATTAACAAGGTTGAAGAAAGTAAATAGATCTATTAGTGCCCATAATCAGCAGAATGTGAAGAAAATATGTTTTTTCACATCAAATCTTCTGCTTCTGGGTTTCTTTCTCATACTGCAAGTATATATTCCTAAAGATGAATTCATGCATTTCAAATAAAATTCATATAGCAGAGATTGTCTTTCCCAAGTAGTTCTAAAGCTCTCAGGTTTTTAGAAATGAATTCTCATTCTGAAGGTGACCCAAAAAGGAGAAATGTTGTTGTATGGGTGATACTTACAATAATTATACCCTACCAAGCAGAAAATTGGAAGGAAAACTGAGCTTGCAGTTGTAAAGAATAAAGTACACAGTGTTCACTGGAACTTGTACTAGGCATATCTTAATGCAGTAAACTGCCTCTTTTCCTTTAGCTGCTCAGAGTTCAGCGTTGATATTCATGGTAAGGTATTGTGCAGACAATCATCAGACAAATTAAAGGGTAACAGGAATTTGATCAATTCATAGTCCACTCTTTATATTGTTGCATGTATAATATTATGACCAGCTCTCAAAATTGCACATAATTCTGTTATCCCCATTTGGGTGAATAGTAGACAGTGGTTACAGCATTTCTACCTATTGGTTTATATTTTTTGCATCCCACAAATCAGTCATTGCACACCAGAATCATTTTTTATATTAACTACATATTATTAAAGTAATCCAGAAAATGTAGCTTTCTTTATACATAAACAGTATGTATTAAGAAGAAAACTTTATCACAACCACTCAGAATGCTATATTTATCACAAGGGGTAACATAAACGCAGCTGTTCCCTTTATAAATCTTGCATAGTGTCTCTACTTTCTTCTCTCCAGATTTAACATATTATGAAATAATGCAAAACTAGCTGTTTTCACCTAAAGCAATGTTAACACAATCAACATGTAAGCATATCTGTATCAATTAAATTTAGCAGAACTCATTAGCACTACACTCACTGCACTGGAAAAAGTGTTAATGCTGTTAATTAATACATTTGAGTGCTAGTTCCTGCTCAAAGGAACATGGCATAGTTATTTGACAGCAAACGGTTTTACCCTTTACCAAATATGTTTTTAACTGCCAACAGTATTCATGGCATCAGTGATGTCTTTCAAGAAATGTTAATTTACCCTTCAGTCTCTTGCCATTTTCTGTCTTACCACTTAGTTACATTGTGACACTGACAGCCATGGCTGAATTTTGGTGATCTCTTGTATATTTACCTTTTGTGCATCTGAAGTACCTTCTGCAGTGTTGTAACAGACTTATTGACAAGAACACTCAGTCTTTAAACAGTCAGCATGATGGCCTCAGACCACTGCAATTCATTAAAAGATGTTTATTTCTCTATATTGTCCCACATGTTTTTAGGCTTTGAATCAATGAGATAGTAGCTATTTTAAGCATATCTCTTATTTATATACACCAACAATATGAGATTATGTAATCTAAAGAATCAGATATCAGAAGTGTATATTTTCTAAACTTCTACTTGAAAGCAAAAATTTAACTGAGTATTATATTAACCCGAACTTCATATGGTCAAGACCATAAGTTTGATTTTCGGAAACTCGAACTCCTAAAATGAAACCTAAAAAAACCCCCAAAAAAGTCAAACATCACTTTTGCTGCACCCTCCATATGAGGGGTTGTGCCCCCCACACCCCCCCTACTGAAATATACCAACTCCGAGATCGCACTACAGTGGGGAAAAGGGAAATCTGCCATTTCATGCTGTATGCGGAAGCGCAAAAACGGCAGACTTCCCGTTTCCTGTCAACATCACAAAAAAAAAA
>NC_056733.1:1275715316-1275780316 GCF_019279795.1 Protopterus annectens
TTTTCGCTATCTATCTGTATTTTTCTGGAGCTTTTCTCCCCAGGACTCCATTGAAAATGGGCCCCAGTGGCCCAATGGACTATCCTGGCAAACAAACTGCAAATAAATAAATAAATAAATTATAACTCCAGACCTCCATGACTAGCATGGTGTATGCTTTGACTGGAGTTCAGAAGTCTAATGGCTTGTGGAAAAAGTTTCTATTAAATCTGGTGGTTTTGCAACGTGAGCTACAGTATCTCCTGCCTGAAGACAAACACAAGAACAGACCATGGGCAAGGTGAGTGCAGTCTTTAACTATTTTCATGGCTCTGCTGAGGCACCGAGCAGAGTGCAAGTCCTAGATAGATGGGAGTATGGAGCTGATAATTCTCTCTGCTACTTTCACCACCCTCTGGAGAGATTTACGATCTGAAATCATGCAGTCTCCATATCATACCGAGAGATTACTAGTCAGGATGCTTTTGAGGGTACCCCTGTAGAAGGTTGTGAGAACTGAAGGTGGTAGTTTTGCTCTCCTCAACATTCTTAGAAAGTGTAGATGCTGTTGTGCCTTCTTGACAATGTGATTAGTGTTTATTGACCAATACAAGTCTTCAGCAATTTGCACCCCCAAGAACTTGGTGCTCTTCACCCTTTCCACTGTTTCTCCTTTGACTGTGAGTGGAGAATGAGCCTTGTTTCTCTTCTTGAAGTCTACTATTATATCCTTTGTTTTATTCACATTGAGAGCCACGCTGTTGTTGTCACACCAGGCAATCAGTTGGTTCATTTCCTCTCTGTAGGCTTTTTCATCACCATTGCTGATGAGACCCACCACTGTAATATCATCTGCAAACTTAATAATGTGGTTTGGGTTGAACCTAGCGATGCAGTCATGTATCAGCATGGTGAACAGCAGGGGACTCAGAAAACATCCTTGAGGTATTCCAGTGTTCAATGTGATAATCATTGAGGTGTTGTTGCCTATGCATACCTTTTGTGGTCTGTCAGTAAGAAAGTCCAGAATCCAGTTGCATAAGGGAGTGCTAACACCCAGATGGATAAGTATAGATTGCCATTTTTACAGGATGTGAAGCAGCTATGAGCTGCTCTACAATACTGAACTAACTCACTGTCTACTATTATAGTGCCATCTGTCCAACCTTGTGGGGGACGTGGCTTTTAGATGTCAAGTTACAGTGTTATCTGCTACTTCAGAAACCACAGCAGTTTCACTTATGTGACACTTGTTTTATTTGCCACATGACCTTGACAGCTCCTTAGTTCACAACAAATATATGCCAGAAAAAACATCAGACCTGTTTTTCTAAATTTTTCTGAACTGTATTGGTTGCATCTTATTTTAACATTTCAATTGAGTTATTGATTTATATTTGTGAATAGACTATGGCATCTTCAGTATTTAGATTTACTACCTCAGGAAATTATTTTTGAATAAATGATTTTACCTGTAATAACTACTACATTAGAATTTAGAGTTTAGTTGAATTATTTTTGCATACTTATTTTCTCTTTGAATTTTTTTTCAGAAGTGGTCTTTTTCTGTCATCTGCTGATGGGATAGCAGCAGCTTCTGGCTGCTGAATCATATAAAACTGTTGAATGAGACAGTAGGTCTGAGTCTGTTGAGGGTTTTCATAGAAGTGGTGAAGTAGAGTCATCAAAGTTAAAATAAGCATCTAAAGGCAGAGGTAAGGCATTACAAAAGCTAAAGGAATTGCATAACTTTTTTTCTAAAGTTCATCCCTGGGATTCATTAAACTTCATGCAGGAATAGTGTATTCCTGCATGGAGCAGATCGTACCCATGTAGAACAGCAGTGCACTTTGCATATTAATGAAGGTACACTGCTGAATTCCCTACATGGACATGAGCCATGTACGAGCGCAGGGAGCGTGTCCGAGCATTGCTCGCACTGCACTCTAAAATTGCACATACACTCCCTGCACTCTAGAATTGCCCTACTGCAATTCTAAAGCAAGTAAAAGTGTCCATGGACACTGTTATTCCAAGATAACAGTGTCTGCAGACTAAATACAGACGCACAGCCTCCCACAACATAGCTGTCAACTGCCCAGATTTTCGAAAACTGTCCAGAGTTTCCCCTTATATTTTTGGCCTTTCCTTTATAAAACTTCATCTTGTCTGGCAAACCATTGGGATGGTCTAATGATTAAAGTCACTAAATAGTGTTATACATTTGAGTTTCATAACTTATATTCATCAAAAAATGTATGCTAACACAAATTGATTTATTCTAGCAGCTTTCTCAGTTTATAACAGTAATGGTATACGGTTATTTTTTTTTCATCCCGAATAAAGTGTAAGAGTAACTGAGCGGGTGTGTGCGTCACGCAGCTATGCATAGCATAGCTTTAACATTTGAAGAAGCTAAATAGAACTATGCAGCCACCATAGTCAAAGTGGAGTAGCGTAGTGGTTCAAGCTTTTGCTTAGCATGCAGTCAGTCACAGTTCAAGCCTCAATACAGGCCATTATTTTTTTTTTGTGAAAACAGCACTATAAGTATATTTTTCTAGAAATAGGTAGTGAATAATATATACTTGTTAACCAGGGTAGTGTAGCAGGTCTAAATGTGAGGTGTCATTGTAGTACATGTGTGAAACACCCATGTAAACACAAGTGTCCTATACAATATAGCCACAAAAGAATGTAATGTAATGAAAGCACATAAAATGATAATAATAATGATGATGATAATAATAATAATAATAATAATAATAATAATAATAATGATAATACATACAATGAAAGGTGAACAATGCTAAATTGTGCAGAGCTGTGCTTAGCTAGAGTAAGTATTGCTTAAATTTGTATGCAAAGCAATAATTAGCATAACAAAGTGGATTTGCTCACTGCTAAGCAGTGCTTAATGTCTACCCCTTTAAGCAATGCTTATCTTTGCTAAGTGGGTTTTCCCATTGCTTAGCCCAGCTCAGCATATTCAAAACCGTCCAATCACAGCAAAGGGTAGGAAATCAGCCCTATTTAAACCTTGTAGGTGGGAATACAGCTCATAACCAGTTGTAGCTCCCCACTCCAGGCACTATGGCTGGTGTTGGTGAAGGTGTGCACCTTGTGGTGCAGCGCTGGCACATTCAGGAGTCCAGGGTCATGGTTGGACTCCTAGTACAAGGCTATGAAGGGAGACTGCTGCAGGACCAGTACCAGGGCTCCCAATACAAGTGGAGGCCTGGGACCGTCTTGCATGTGACTTTACCAGTGCCACTAGCATCCCACAGACTGGTGAGCAGGTCTGGCATCAGTTTGCTGACTTGAAGCATAGGAAGAGGGAGCACTTGGACATGTGGGTCCAAGATGCATGGGCGAGGAATGTCCCAGCTGTGTGTTAAGTATCAGTATCAATAAGTGTTCTCCAAAGTCCAGCCTGTGTATGTGATGGATAGGCATGCATAAATGTTTCTCTATCTCCTGTACAGCTGCAGATGAGAGGGCCGTGAACATGGACACCCATGCCAGCAGGCTGCTAAGGCTGCATCGCGAGGCTGGTGAGTACAAATCTAGCTTGTAGTATTCATGGCAAATAAATAGAAAGGAGTAGAATGTCACCTGTCAGTATTTAAAAATGGTATGGTTTGTACTGAATAAATGAGACATTAGCAGAGTAATAGTGATGTACAGGGTATATATCAGTAAAAGTGTCAGTACCTGTCAATAAAAGTCAAAACCCTGGAATGGTCGTGTTTACTTTAGTATGTGGTGCTATCTATCAAAATATGTACAGTTTCTGCACAGCAACTATAGCTCTGAAAGCATTAAATAACCAAGGCCCATCTGACAAATACTGTGGAGTTTTAAATCAGGAGATGAACTATATGAAATGTTCCATGCACCAAGATCTGATACCTGAATAGTAATGTTGTATTAACCAGTGTTTCCCAGACTGTGCTATGTCAAACTATGAATACACAGTATAAGAACTATCTGCCATGCATGAATGTCAGAATTACAAGGTCAGATTATACAACCAAGTGAATATTAGGCAGAAAACAGTCAAGTGAGAAACAGCACTTTCTCAATCATAGCTCATTCTGATGAAACACAAACTTTGTTTGAGTTTATGCACAAACAAGAACAGTTCAAATCCTGGGAGTTGTAGTAAACTGCATGCATATTTTCACTCAGGAATATGTGAATATGTGTAGAAACAGTCAGGCAGTGTTAAAAGAAATTTCCTCCACAGGTCTGTCAGGTAAGAAAAGGTATATCTTTGCTCTAAGAAGGCTATACTTTTACACTGTGTACAGCACCCACTGTCCAACCCCAAGGCTGCAAATGACAGAAAGATAAGTACATACACTAAGTAGTCTCCTCAAAGAAATGTTCTTCAAATGTCATGCTGTCACAGTTAGTGGTCAATGCCGCGCACATTTAGGGTGACTGATATAAATCATGGCAGATTATGGCAGTAGCACACACACAAACACAGTATGAGTTTGCACATGTAACCCTGACAATATGAATATGGGTAGAAACAGTCAAGTAGTGTTAACAGAAAATTCCTCCACAGGTCTGCCAGGTAAGAAAAGGTATAAAGTAACCGTAAGAAGGCTGTAATTATATGCTGTGTACAAACATACCACTCCCAACCCAAGGCCTTAGGGTGATGTAAAGTGAAGTAATACCTGGAGAGTAACAATTAGAGCAATGATCATTAAGGTTGTGAGTAATTGAAGCTTATACAGTTGTTAACTGACATCTGTCTCTCTCTCCTACCCTATCTGCACCAATAATCTAAACACATAAATCAATGGGTATGTTTTCACCAAACCTACTGTTGGGACATGTGTCCTATTGTTCTACAAATATTTAAATGTTTGAGTATTAATGTTCCCTGTTCAAATCCGATCATTGGTGGCCTGTTGCTCTCAATGTAACCTGAATGTCGTTATAATGACCACTGTGGTTCCATATATGCATGTGTTCTGTTTGCTATGCAACTGTTCCAAATCTGTTGTTTTGGGATAATGGGAATTCCTATGCATACTATTATAACTAATCCTGGAATGTGTTTTTCATGACTTAAGCAACATATGTTATAAAACTGCAACACCATAGCATGTCTGGGAAGGCCGATCCCAGCAGATCCGCCTGTCCAGCCTCAACTGGCCGTGGCACTGGGCCCCATCACATCTGAGACCCAACCCAGGACCTCCTCATCTGTTGGTCCTGCACTACCTTTGGGTGGAACCACCTCAGGTGATTGGGCCTGTCCCCTCCCGGGAGCGGGCATGGACAGGATACTGTCACCCATCATCAGGTCTGGGGAATGGTGTGTAGTGAGCTTCAAAAGGATTTCAGAGATCTGCTATGGCAGCTTGAGGGCTTCTTGGTGCATCTTGAGGGTCAGCCTACCCTTCCTGCTCAGACCCCAACACAACCATCTTTGTGGCCCTGAAGGAGCAGTGGCAACCGCCCATGGGTGGGGATCTCAGTCCCACTGTATCCATTTGGGAGTTCGTGGGCATCCGATTCCCAAACACCCTCCCCGTCCAAGGTGTTTACCCCTCACGTGTCATACGCCACCCCTGTCTGCTGTCTTGTCTATCTTGTCTGTTTTTCTACCCAACCTAGCTCCCCAAATATACCTACTGTCCTTCCCCAACAACCCACTCTCACCATGTAAAAAAAAAGGCAATCTGTTCCCACAAAAAATGTTGCCCCATACATAGATGTCCGTTTCAAACACGTGTCCACTGGACACATGTAATCTGGTCTAACTGGCTTAACAACACATAACTGTTGTCCTCACCCCTCTCTCAGGGGTTTGAGTGTCCAAATTCACCTCCAAATTCTGTACAAATGCACAGCTGTTGCTGTATCAGAAATGGACAGCTATGGACCTTCTTTACACCAGTCCTGCACATTCCTAGCTATCTTTCATATTGTTTTTCCCCTCTGCATGCCCCCTTTTTCACCACTTGCCTATCACTCCTTTTTCTTTTCTTTTAAAGAATTTAGCATTGGGTAAGCAGGAATAAGCAACAGTAAGTGGCAGTAAATGTGTTTGCATGATGCTAAGCGATGCCTACACAGATTAAGTAGTTTCCCATTTAACCGTATGTTGCCATTGGTTGCCATTGCACAAACCCATGCAAACTCACTTAGAACTGCTTAAAGCTGCCTTAATCACTCTGATGCCATCATCCACTGCTCTGCCCAACAACAAAATGACCAACCCTTGCAGATCTTGAACTCAGAACCCTATATACCATAGCAATAGCAATTTACTTCTAAGCCATCTGAGGTAGGGAAGTGTTTGAGGCTTTTTCAAACATATCATTCAGTAGAGTCATTCAACAGTATATACATGAATCAGTCAGGTTTTGTATATATGTAAATGCATATATGTATGTAGATGCAAATATATGGAAAAATAAATACATAATATATGTACAGATATACATATAAAATATATACATATACATACAGACCTATACATATATATAGAAAAGTAAATAAATACATATAGCTAAATATATATATATATATATATATATATATATATATTTATATATATATATAATTATATATATATATAATTATATATGTGTGTGTATACCACATATATATATATATATATATATATATATATATATATATATATATATATATATCTATATCAATATGCATATAAATAAATAAATAAATAAATATATATATATATATATATATATATATATATACATACACACACACACACACACACACACACACACACATATATATATATATATATATATATATATATATATGTGGATCTAGGACTGTTGAATGAAAGTTCAACAGTCCAAATTCACTATCACCAAACACACATTAGCAAAAGAGCTTTTCACCAAAAAAGCTCTTTCGCTAAAGTGTGTTCAAAAAAAAAAAAAAGAAACAACAGTAAATTAACATTCATGCAGGGGGGCAAGCACCCCTGCACCCCCACATGTGGGGAGTTGTGCCCTCCACACTCCCCTACTTTAATATTCTCACTGCAAGATCGCACTACAGTGAGGAGAAGGGAAGTTTTCCCTTATCTGCACTGTAGTACGGTCTCCCCAACAGTTATTCCCTCATAACTCCCTCTAGCTGCAGGCATACTTCCCCGAAAGTGCTTCACCAGTGAAAATAAAAAGCACTCGAATCCAATGCAGACCAATACACGACACAGTAGAGTTGAGCGCTTTCACCTAGTGCAAATACTAGGCTTCTTCAGAACTCAGTGCAATGAAATCAATCCCCTTAAATAGCTTGAATAGCTTAAATTACATCATGTGACTACCCAAGAAGTAATTAATTGTTTTAAAAATCTTTTAAAATCAAATGTTAAAAAATTTCTTTAAAAATGTAATTCTGTGAAGAAAAACTTCTAACAATGCTGTACAACGAGACCTGGACCACTAAAAAGTACATAGTACACAGCATCATAAAATAAAAATAAAAAGGAAAAATACAAAATCCTACAAAAAATCTATCTTGAACACAATGTGTAGTTCCTGAAACAGGAAAACCATTTACCATCCTAGTAGTTGTACATAAGTACAATCCCTCATAATTATAATCTAGCAGTTCTAAGTCTTAAAACGCTGCTAATGTTGATATTATCATTTAAACCCGGTACTCTCCCTGCATCTAATTTGAGCTGCCAAAGCAGCTCTCTATACTCCAGTTTAGATTCCCAGCTGCCACCCCGGGGAGCTATACAAACTTGCTCCAAAACAAAAAACCTTAAGACCATATTTTTACAGTTTTGAGAGTGTTTGTAAAAGGCATTTGTTTCTTTCCCTTTACTAACATCATACAGATGTTCATAAACCCTTCTGTTTAAATGCCTTTCTGTTTTCCCTATGTAAAAAACTTGAGCATATTATACACATGCCCAAGTATACAACCCCTTTGGATTTACAGTTAAAATGCTGTGAGGATTGAATGTTAAATTTCCTGGAGGGAATATACAAAGAACTTTGATTGACCATATAAGGACATTGGTGGCATGCCCCACACTTGTAAGTATCTTTGTCCTTCCTAGTTTGCCCAATCAATTTTCTTGCTCCTCTCTCCATGTATTCTTTGAGGTTCAAATCTCTCCTCCTAATAAAATGTGGCTGAATAGGTAAAATATTTCTTCATTCACCTTTAATACATGCCAATATTTAGTAATAATTATTTCTACTTCAGCTGAAGTCCCCAAAAAAGTATACACAAAGGCCCCTTCCTTAGGAATATATTTTGGACAACTATTTGCCAAATTAGTAGTACCCATCCCTATTAAAGGGAAACATTTTTTGTTCCTATTCTCAATAACTTCCTTCACAGTGTTTTCAATGAGCTCCTCAAGGTAACCCCTTTCTAAGAATAAATTCCTAATGAATTCCACTTCCTTCAGGAATTCATCCATCTTACTTGTCATTCTTGAAGCCCTAATTAACTGTCCTTTGACTATACCCGTTTTCTGATAGAAGGGGTGACCACTGTCAAAATGCAGGTAAGTATTTGAAAATGTCTTTTTCCGGAAGATTCTTGACTGGAAACAATTATTTTCATAGTCCTTATATAATGTAACATCTAAATAGTCCAAACTATCTTCCCCCATGTTCATAGTGAATTTCAGAAATTCTGTGGTTTCATTAATATAATCAAAAAATTCTTTCAGTTCTTCTTTTGTCCCTTTCCACAACAAACAAATATCATCTAGAAATCTGGTATACTTAATAATGTGGTTTGTCCAATCTGTTTCTAATATGAACTCTTTTTCCCAATGGTATAATACACAATTGGCATATAACGGGGCACAAGATGCCCCCATGGCAACACCCTTCTTTTGATGTTAATATTCTCCATTAAAATATAGGAAATTGTTCCTAAGAACAATCTCACTGAACTCCAAAACTAAATTAATAGTATTGTTGTCCAAACCAGATTCAGCAGTAAGAATCTCCGAAAACCATTTCAGTCCCTTCTCATGGGGAATGCTTGGAAACAGTTCAATTACATCAATAGTGACCATAAGTAAATCTCTCCTAAATAATTCTTTTTTTATTAGAAACAGATTGGACAAACCACATTATTAAGTATACCAGATTTCTAGATGATATTTGTTTTTTGTGGAAAGGGACAAAAGAAGAATTGAAAGAATTTTTTGATTGTATTAATGAAACCACAGAATTTCTGAAATTCACTATGAACATGGGGGAAGATAGATGTTACATTATATAAGGACTATGAAAATAATTGTTTCCAGTCAAGAATCTTCCAGAAAAAGACATTTTCAAATACTTACCTGCATTTTGACAGTGGTCACCTCTTCTATCAGAAAAGGGGTGTAGTCAAAGGACAGTTAATTAGGGCTTCAAGAATGACAAGTAAGATGGATGAATTCCTGAAGGAAGTGGAATTCATTAGGAATTTATTCTTAGAAAGGGGTTACCCTGAGGAGCTCATTGAAAACATTGTGAAGGAAGTTATTGAGAACAGGAACAAAAAATGTTTCCCTTTAATAGGGATGGGTACTACTAATTTGGCAAATAGTTGTCCAAAATCTATTCCTAAGGAAGGGGCCTTTGTGCATACTTTTTTGTGGTCTTCAGCTGAAGTAGAAAGGATTATTACTAAATATTGGCATGTATTAAAGGTGAATGAGGAATATCTGAGTCTTTACTTATTCAGCCACATTTTATTAGGAGGAGTGATATGAATCTCAAAGAATACGTGGAGAGAGGAGTAAGAAAATTGATTGGGCAAACTAGGAAGGACAAAGGTACTTACAAGTGTGGGGCATGCCACCAATGTCCTTATATGGTCAATCAAGGTTCTTTGTATATTCCCTCCAGGAAATTTAACATTCAATCCTCACAGCATTTTAACTGTAAGTCCAAAGGGGTTGTATACTTGGGCATGTGTATAATATGCTCAAGTTTTTACATAGGGAAAACAGAAAGGCATTTAAACAGAAGGGTTTACGAATATCTGTATGATGTTAGTAAAGGGAAAGAAACGAATGCCTTTTACAAACACTCTCAAAACTGTAAAAATATGGTCTTAAGGCTTTTTGTTTTGGAGCAAGTTTGTATAGATCCCCGGGGTGGCAGCTGGGAATCTAAACTGGAGTATAGAGAGCTGCTTTGGCAGCTCAAATTAGATGCGGGGAGAGTACCGGGTTTAAATGATAATATCAACATTAGCAGCATTTTAAGACTTAGAACTGCTAGATTATAATTATGAGGGATTTTAATTATGTACAACTACTAGGATGGTAAATGGTTTTCCTGTTTAAGGAACTACACCATTGTGTTCAAGATAGATGTTTTGCAGGATTTTGTATTTTTCCTTTTTATTTTTATTTTATGATGCTGTGTACTATGTACTTTTTAGTGGTCCAGGTCTCATTGTACAGCATTGTTAGAAGTTTTTCTTCACAGAACTGCATTTTTAAAGAAATGTTTTAACATTGGATTTTAAAAGATTTTTAAAACAATTAATAACTTCTTGGGTGGGGTAGTCACATGATGTAATTTACGCTATTCAAGCTATTTAAGGGGATTGATTTAATTGCACTGAGTTCTGAAGAAGCCTGGTATTTGTACTAGGTGAAAGCGCTCAACTCTACTGTGTCGTGTATTGGTCTGCATTGGATTCATTAAAGAAGTTTTTTTCCATTACTGCTTGAGTTTTGGTTGTTGGAACCTTCCTTGGTTGAGTGCTTTTTGTATTGCTGCTTGTTTCAACCCTGTTTTGTTCTTCAGTGAAAAGCACTTTCACGTAAGTATGCCCAGCCATTTTTGTTTCGGTAAAAAATTCCTATGGGGATGAGTACGGATCCCATATAAATATATATATATATATATATATATATATATACACACGCACACACACATATATATCTAAACACACACACACACACACACACACACACACACACACACACACACACACACACACACACACATATATATATATATATATATAGCTACATATACATACATACATATGTACATATATATGTACTCATGTACTCATGAGATGTAGTGAAGTTGTACCATAACCCCAACCTCTTACTGCAACAAATCTGTCCAAAGGCTATCAAAATGGGGGGAGTCAATGGTCCCAAACTACGGACCTATTTTAAAATTTGCCCTTATCCCACTGTCTCTACCAGCCACTTTCCTGCTTTGCAAAAAAGTAATCAGTACTGCCATGTCTTGAACCCAGGGACCTGGACACAACAGTCAGATTAATGTATTACTACACTATGTGAGCCTGAGGAAAAAAAGATGCTTGTTCAAGCATATCAGTTAGTAGACTCAGTCAACAGTAGGGAAAATTTTCTGTAGAATCAGTCAGGTTTTCTATATCTACATGTATATATCTATGGAGATGCATATATGTGGAAAAATCTATACAACACACACACATATATATATTCTAGGTGACTTCAATTGTGATTGGTCTTCTGTTAACTCGAATAACCCCTCATCCCATATTAATCTTCATGGCAACCACAACAAACTTACAAAGTAGGAACTTTGCCTGATGACTTAAGTGATCATTACTTAACTTACATCATAAGACAAAAAAATGACACTAATTATACTCCTACCTATAGAGTCTCACGCAGCAACAAATACTTTAACCCATTATTATTCCAAAAAAACTAAAAAGCTGCTAACTGAATCCTCTAAAAAACCTAACCTAGCTATCCTTGACCAACATGCTCCAATCCCGATCCATCAGAGTTAAATCAAAACCTGAATGGAGAACTACTAAAACTATTTCTGACCATCAAACCTTTAGACAATTAAGAAATAGCTAAAAAAAGCTGTTTTTTGGACAAAAAATTAGTTCTGGTCAACGTAAAAATTCTCCTACTACACCCAGGCCTAGTACACCCCTTACCATCAGGGGCTGAAATGTATGATCAGTTACCATCTGAATACCTTCAAAAAGCAGCTGAGGCAATATCTCCCCTTGCAAAATAATCATGGCTTTAGGCCATATCATAGTACTACCACCGCTTCTCTATCATTTTACGAGTGTATCAATATAAAACCGCATAATAGTATCCTAACATCTGCTCTCTTCTTAGACCTGTCAAAGCCTTTGACATGGTAAACCACCATCTGCTCCTAAAACCCAAATGACTTACATGTAGCCATACCTCAAGCCGCATGCATTCAATATGCAGACGACAACTCTCATCTGTTTATTACCTCTAATAATGCACACACACCATAGTCCCTGACTCTACCACTAAACTCCTAGGTATTACAAATATAACCTCACTTTTTTTTTGAAAACCACATTAATAACACTATCAAAACTGTAAAAAGAAAAACTCTTATTTAGAATTCTCCACAGGCTAAAGTTACACTTTCGCTCATCTCTCTCTTATTCACTCTCTTTCTTTTTCCCCCATTATTTACACTTAAAAAAAAAAAAAAAAAACTAAACTAGCAAATGCATACATAGCATTGCTAGATTTGCTGCTTAATCCATTTAGAACATTTAGACTGTCTTAATGTCTTACAAAACTTACTGGTTAGAGAATTATAATAATATAATACTACTAGTCTCCTTTTTTACCTTTTATACACATTTCTACCAACCTGAAAAAAAATACCATACTTTCTCATATCTCCTATTCCTATCTATATTACTAAATTCACTCTCATCTCCTCTCTATAAACCTCTGAAGCTAACTACAAAGTCCAACAACAACATTTTTTTTTCTACTTTTTTTTTCTAACACCATAAGCACTGGAACTCACTACCTACCACTATAAGTACACCTTTATAACCTTTCCTCTTTTAACAAAAAACAAAAAACACCTAAAGACTCTCTGGCTATGCCCATGCATCAATCAATCTTCTGAATCTTATGACCCTCTCCCATCTGAAAACTAGCCCTTAGCTTTGTTTTAATTAATTTTTTATAATTAATTTATTTAAGTGTATATTTTTTTCTTAACTCCCTCTCTCTATACTGTAAATAGAAGATATGTCCTCTCTCTAGCATAAACTTTTTGTTATAATTTTTTGTTTTTTTTTGAATTTTTTATGTACATTTTTTTTTAATTATTCATATTTTTTATTTTTTTTTTTTTATTTAATTACTTGTTGTACTGTACCTACTCTCTTGTGAGTTTTTCTCCTCCTCCTCCTGAAAATATAAATAAATATTTATATATATATATATATATATATAATGTATATATATATATATATATATATATATATAGAGAGAGAGAGAGAGAGAGAGAGATACATTTAAAATATATACCTATATACATACACATATATATTTATAAATATAAATAAATACATACATATATATTTATAAATATATAAAAATATATATATATATACATATATATAAATATTTATATATATATATATATATATATATATATATATATATATACATATGTGTGTGTATAGACATAAATATAAATGAATATATAAAAGCTACAAACAAATGGAATCTGCGGATCATGCTGCTCAATGCTATAAGTCTAAATCAAAAAATGCACTCACTTGAAGCTCCTTAAAATGGAGAACATTGACATTTGTGCTGTAACAGAGACCTGTTTCAAGGCAACAACAAGCACCTGGTCCTAGCACTTGAAGTGAAGCTCCAAAGGTTTTGGTGTTTCCATATTCATAAAGGATGCACACACTTCCAGACTGGTAGCCCAAAATAATGCATCAGAGATACTGCAGGTGCAGCTAACATTGGGTAAGACAGTGATTCAGGTCGTAATCTGCTATAGGTCCCCAACCATGTCCCAAGACTCACACTCCATGTTCCTAATCACTCTGGAGAATATTAGGGTGAAACCTAACACTGTCATACTGGTTGACTTCAACAATCCCTCCAGTCACTGGGATAGCTACTCATGTACCAATGCACTTGCCCAGTGTTACCTGGAATCCAGTAATTTCAATGGCTTGGACCAGCTTGTTCTTACCCCCACTACAGGTTGCAATATCCTTGACGTGGTCATTACTAACATGGGCAAATGTTTACACCAATAATCAACTTATCCCTGGTTAGATCTGACAACAAACTAATCACCTTGGAAACCCACATCCCTCCCACCCCCCTGCAAAGGTAGCCACCATGAAAAACCTTTCTAAAGGTAACTTTGGGCTCCTCCAAACAGAGCTGGATAACTTCACAGCACCCATGCAAATGGAAAATAGTTGCATGACCACCGAATCGGACACCATTGCAATGTATGAACATGTCCACAAATGAGTGGATTCTGCCATATCCAATAGAACCAAGATGATCCCCTCCAAAAAAAGGAAGCCAATCTGGTGGTCCCCTGCCATAAACAAACTCTACAACAGAAAGAGAAAAGTGATATGGAATAAGGTGAAGTCCCTGGACTGGAAAAATTCCCTTACCAGACTCAACAAAACGTTGAGATCCCTCATCAAATCCTCCAAAGCTAACTATGAAAACAGAGTTGAAGCAGATAGTAGCGGCAACCACAAAGCCTTCTATAGTTCTATAGAATCACCTTGGAAATACCCAGATTTGCTCTGAGCTCCTGAACAATGGTACCTCCTATAACAACAGATATACAATATACTGGTGGACAGATTCAGTGCCAACTTTACCCCCCCCCCCCCGAAGAACCAATCACAATACCATTAGATTGCCAGGCACCCGATATTACTGCTGCACAGGTTAAAACAGCACTGTCAAAGGCCAAGAATACAGCAGCTTTGGGACCTGACAATATCCCAGGCTGTGTTCTACATGAACTACAGAGTGAATTGGCACCTCACCTGTGTGCCTTGTTCAACCACAGCCTCATGCCCCTACTGAATGGCACACTGCTACAGTCATCCCTCCCCAAAAAGAAGGAGTTACTACAGACCCAGGGAACTATCTCCCGGTTAGCTTGATGTGTCTTTTATGCAAAGCTATGGGATGCATTATATGGACCTAATAAACAGGGATATAGGAAATCTCCAGACTCTGGATCCAACATGTTTGGTTTTGTGAATGGTAGGTCATGCCTGCTCAACCTGGTTGACTTCTTTGAGTCAGTCAACAGAGCTGTGGATGAAGGAAAGGTATTTCGTACAGCCTATCTAGATCTGGCCAAGGCCTTTGATACCATTCCCCACTCAGGAATCATGGAAAAACCTCATTAAGCTAGACATCAACCCCTATATCACTAGGTAGCTTGCAAACTGGCTCCCAGATAGAACCCACACTGTGAAAGTAGCTGACTTCAAGTCAGACTTCTGACCAGTCATGTGTGGAGTCCCACAGGGTTCAGTCCTGGGTCCTCTCCAGTTTGGTATCTACATCTCTGAAGTCTAGGGCAACACGAAGGGACTCTGTCTGACAAAGTTTGCAGATGAATGAAAGTTGGGAGATATTATTAACTCCACAGGTGATGTTGACATCCTACAGAAAGGCCTCACTGAGTCCACCGACTGGTGTCAGAACCATGGTCTTAAGCTCACTGACAAAAATTGTGTCATCATCCCCTTTGGGAGAAATCCAGTTGCCATGACTTACCAGATCAATAGTAGTCCTCTGAACACAGAAGGCATCTGGGAACACAGATTGACAGCAACCTCTGCCTTGACCACCACATTGCCACTGTGGTCAGAAAGTCCTTCTATGTGGCACATCTCATTACGAAGGCTTTTGCATCCAGGAAGAAAGAGGCCATTGTCTCCCTTTTTCTGTTACCTCAATAGGCCAGTCGTCAAGTACAATGACCTATTTGACATGTACCTCAATAGACACCTGCAACAACTGGAGAGGCTACAAAAGTACCTCACAAACAGGAACCTAGGCCTTAAACACTTATCCTAAATGGACAGACTCCAAAAACTCCAACTATTCTCTGTCTCATATTGCCTACTTAGAGGTGATCTCAGCTTGACTTACAAAGCTATGTCTGACCCAGCTCTGTTAGAAATGCTACAGCTAGAGAAATCCCAGTCCTTCTGCACCACCACTCCACAGACCTCAACCTCATTACCGCAATCAACACAACATGCTGGAGTGACAAGTTCATAACCCAGAGAGTGCCCATGCTATGGAATACACTTGCCATACATGTCAAGCAGAGCATCTCACTGGCCCTCTGCAAGAGAAATCGTGATGAGAGGATGGGAAATAGAAAATCCACCACAGGGATCACTCCAGTGACTCTACTTGAAAAAGGCACTGTGAGCTAAGGTCGGGTGGCATGATGGCAGGTTAATTCTATGGGCTAGGCTTCTAAGCCCCATTAGCCCAGTACACACATATGAACCTCTCTCTCTCTCTCTCTCTCTCTCTCTCTCTTATACATATATAGATATATACATATATGTGCTTAGAACATGTAGTGGAGTTGTTTCTCAGAATCATACCTCTCAACTTCTTAGTGCAACAAATCTGTCCAAAGGCTATCAGAATGGGGGGACAATTGGTCCAAACTAGGGACCTCTTCTAAATGTTGTCCTTATAAATGTAGAAAGTTGCCAGAGTAACAGAGTTTGTTTCAGCATACATATTCTGATGGCTGTGAGGTCTGAAAATGAAATGTATGTTATCATTTACTGACAAAAATCCACATATCATCACAGTGATTTACCAGAGAAATGATACTAATCTGTAAAACAGATGAGAAATATGAGCTATAAACCTAGACATCCTGAAACAATCCAGCCAGTTGAGAGGTATGTTCAGAACCCCATACTGCAATTAGTCTGGACCAAGGCTGACAAAGTGGTGGGTGGAAGCCATGAAAATGGGGATATATCCAACATAGTGGCATAGATAAGCTGACACAGTTGCTGCAGGAACATCCTCCTGTCTGCTGTAACATATATTCACTGAAATAGTACAAGTAATTGAAATAGCAAATCCGCGATGGGGAATTACACATGTATTTGCAAATATATCAGTCACTACAGGGATGTAACAGCACTGAAAAACAGACAACGGTGTGAAAGTGCATACCCACAACCAATTTCACCACAGTCACAGTCACATACTGGTAAGTGAAGTGAAGAGTAGAGAATACGGACTGTGTGAACAAATATATCATTGTTTACCACTCACACACTACTCCTACATAAGTACATTACATAAGTGTAATCTGAATCCTGACCATGGTACGGGACATGTCTCAGTCTGCCCCTACAAACACATACAGCCCATAGACCAGCAGAAACTGGAGCAGCATACACAGTCAGATAAAAAGGGAGCCATAACACTTACATCTGTCCCCCTCCATACACAGCCCAAATAACATGTACACATGACATGTCTACACAATCCTGACAGTCTTTCAACAATGGCCAGACATACACAGACCTCTGAAATGTACAGTTCACCTCAGAATGTACAGGCTCAGGCCTCATATCTATTGCCTCTTCCCTGTAATGTGTCTGTGGGTCTACAACATCACTGGTATGGTAGCGGGAAAGAAGGCATGAAATAATTATACTAATTACTTCTGAGCCTCATAGTGCATGACATCTGGACAAAGCCTGACATCATTTGGGGACAGAGGCACAAACACAGGTGTAGACTGGACATATTGCTGTCTTAAACTGAGACAGTCGCTGATGTAACAGGGTTTGTTATAACATATCCTTTATGAGGAATACGAAGTCAGTAATACCAATGGATGTTAGTATTTACTGACTGCATTCCCCAAAGTCCCCGAATGATTTTACGAGGACAATAACTGTCTGGGGAACAGACAAAACATAACAGGCAAATATGTGGCCTGTCTGTGGACAGCATGAGAGTGGAGAGGTATGTCAGAGACATATCACTGTCAGACGTGATGTCACTCAGTAAATGAATGCCCACACAAACCCTGTCAATCTATCAATCCACCATGTGTATAACAGCACTGATGACACAGAATATGTTCACAATTCTGGAGATATATCTCCCATGCTGTGCTGTCTCCAAATGTCCTGTCCTGTGAAATATTCTCACCTACTGTCTGTGACTCTGTAAACCACCACCTCTGTAATGTCCCTCACACAGGTTTGTAATGCCCTCTCAAAGGCAACACATGGAGGTCTCCATAATCCTGATACCCTTTCTGGCTGCATCCTACATGAACACAGGCATGGCTTTTCAGACCAATTGAGCAGTGTAGTCTACCACAGGCTGAGCAATGGTATCATCCCAGAGGACAGACAGATAAAGTAGATAGCAAACAGGTTATGCGCTAGGATGAATGTTCTGAAGGATAGAAGTCTGAAACTGAAATGTATGCCACTACTACATGACAGCAGTCCTTAATGACATGGCCAAAAAACACAGTACTATTCAGTTAATATAATGATATCATATTAATATCCAATAGCAGATACATAAAAACATACAGCTCAAACCCCAAGAACAAGATGGTGTAGTACTCAGAGTCCCAGCTTTGCATGCAGGGGTGCATGGTTTGAGTACCGAATTTTACATGGAAAAGCAGTGTTAAAAGTACTAATTTAATAATACAATATGTGTTAAATTATTTTTGGCAACCAGTGTACTGTAGCTGGTGTAGCATGCAAGTGTGAGTGCATATAATATGTGATCGTACCCATGTATACACAAGTGTCCCATACAGTATAGTCACACCCCTTGCTACTGTAATGACAGCACATAGAAGTATGTTCTTAAAGGAAATCAAATACATTTATTAAATTATGCCATTATGCTGCTATTTTATAAGACTGGAATGTGAGCAATGGTTACCAGGGCTGAGCTATGGTTAGCAGGTTTAAGCATTGCTCAAACATGAATGCAGTTAGCTCAGCTAAGCGGATTTGTGCACTGATAAGCATCGTTAAGCGAAGCCTATACGGGTTAAGTGCCTATTGGTTTAACAGTTTGTTAGCACTGCTTACCGTCATGCAGACCCACACAAACCCACTTATAACTGCTTAAAACTGCTTTAATCACTCTGTTTCCATCAGCCTCTGTTCTGCCCAGCAACAAAATAAACAGCCCTTGCAGGTTTTGAACACAGGACTCTCTATACCATAGCAACAGCAATTTACCACTAAGCCATCTGAGCTACAGAAATGCCTCATGCTTTTTCAAATATACCATACATTACAGCCACTTCACAATAGGGAAGAGACACTGTGCAATCAGGAGTGATTGGTATCTACAAATATATGTATGAAAAGAAACATATACATATATATAGAGTAAACAGTACACTGCTACAAAATCATGATAGGCCATACACAATGGCCAGACATACAATGACCTCTTAGCAAATAAACTAACATGACTGAAGATAGTAAAGAGAAAAAAAAACAGCCATTAATTCACACAGGTTTATTATACTCTGATGTCTTGGCCAAAGCCTTCAAGGAGCAAAACATTACAAGACATACGTGTCTTATATACAAGAAAAAATTAACAATTATAATTACATATTTGAATACACATCCTCCAATTACAATCCTCATTTAACCCCCTAGGGGGATAAAGTATAACATTTATAGATATAAATTGATTCTGTACATAACAATTGTTTTTTATGAATGTTTGATCAAACTGAGAAACAGACATTTTCAGAAACAGTACCTAGTAACCCACTACCATCCCCATGGTGTGAGTTATAAAAATGTACAGCTATAGAACTGTCTTCTTTCTTATCAGTAATAACTCGCACATGTTCTAACAGCCTATTTTTAAAATATGTCTTACTCTCCCCCACATAAAATATGTTATAAGAGCATCTAGGAGCATTCTCTATACACTGACCTCTTGAATGTACAAAGTTCCACATGTTGTCCACCCTTTGCCCTCAGTAGGAATGACAGTGCTAATAATGCTAGACCATACCTATTAACATCCTACTGCATGACATCTGGACAAAGCCTGACATAATTGGGAACATAGGCCCAAAAACATGGCCATACTTGGAATATTGCCGTTACACACTGAGAAAGTTACTAGTGTTACAAGATTTGTTGTAACATATCTTTTCTGAGGGATATGATGGCAGAAACACAAATGGATGCTAGCATTTACTGACTGCAATCACCAGAGTATGCTACTGATTTGCCAAGGACAACACCTGCCTGGGGAACAGACCAAACATACCATGCAAACCTCTGGCCATTATGTGGATAGCCCTAGAGTTGAAAGCTATGCAGACACAGAACTTTGTCAGACTGAAACCCATGCAGAAGTAACATGTTCAGACAGACCCTGTTAAACTAGTAGTATTCAAACCATATAACAGCAATACTTGCATTCTGCCCCTAAGTCTTGAATCTTCTCCACCATTTTGTTGGCTTGTCTCCACAAGTCTGGTTGTAAAAGGTATTAGCTCACACACCTCCAGGATGTCTTCCTCACAGGTAAGAGAAAGGGCCAATGCTCACATGGAGTGCTCAATTATAGGAGTGTGTTGCCATGACATTGGCTAGTGGAATAACTACACAGCTGCTCTGCATGCAATTATCAACTGGGGAACACCAATTGGTGCACAGCCCATCACAAGCTGCCATCTATTTAAACAACCTCTGTCATAGACAGTGACACAATTAAAAACAGAAGGACTGAATACAAAAGACGTATCTAACCAAATTCACTTTAAAAAAAATGGTATGTGAAACAAGTAAGCATGTAATTGAATGCAGTAGGTGGTCTGTAATAATGGAAAATAGGAGTTTGAAAGAATGTGTCTCCACAAGACTTGCTGTACTGATTTACTGCTGAACAGCACCGATGGCCATAGCATGTGGCTCTGTCTGCAGCGACATAGCTCACAGCTCAGGTCCCTGACTCAACCAAGGAAAGGACATCTGCCAACTATTGCAGTGTCTGTCAAACACCACTGACTGTGCCATTGCTAGGCCAGCTACTAGGATGTTGTGCATATCCATATGTTACCTGTGAATATAACTATGATACACATTTTTCTTGTAAATATAAGAGACCTATACAGAGCATGTGCATAGTAAAGTACTATTACAGAAGTGTGTGTTGAAATGCACGTGATATAGTGAGCTCATACCATTCAACTGTATAGTCTTATAAGTACATGCGTGCCTGATATCTGTAGTCACTTACTCATAAGGTTGTGTTATGTTAGGTAAACCATTGTCAAGTCTGTTAACAATGATACCGCAACAAAATAGCCTAGATGTGAATGTGGGACATCCTCCAGGTTAGCACTGTGATAGCAAAGCCTACTGCGCAATCAACTTACTTATCTATGTATGTAAATAAGTTGTGCATGTTCTACTTGTGTGCAATATCAGTTTCAGTGCATACAACAGACATAAATGTTTACAGGTACTGGTTGTTGCATTGCCATGACAATGATACGGGTAGTAGAATAGGCAAGATTATCAGGTTGTACTCGGAGAAGTGTGCAACTGTGTTATGACCCTCTGTCCATGCCTACCATACAAAAATGAGACCACAGAAAGTCTTTTCACAACATTTCCCATCTGGAATGTGACCCATAACCTGTACAATTCTATTGACAAATAAATCTTAGGGGAGAAAATATAGAACATAAAAAACGTACTATAAACTGGTTGAATACCTGTGCACACACATAACCCACTACTTGGTTGATGCACCTCTTACAGTAGTCACAGCATTCTCTTTTTGGTTACACACATGCCATCAATTAACTAGACTTTGATTAGCCCCAAATAATGTTCAACTGTCCTAGTAGGATTTATTTGACATTTACCCAGTTGCCTGCTACAGCAAAGGAAATGTTTGGCAGAGAGCTTACAAAGCATGGAAGGGAACTCATTGCGGAAAGGTATCAGTCAGGAGAAGAGTGGAAAAAGTGTCCACAGCATTGTATATACCATGGAATACAGTGCAGACAGTCATCAGACAGTGGAGAAGATATGGGACAACAGTAACACTGCAAACACCTGGGCGTCCATCCAAAATGGATGACATGACAAGATGACAACTGGCCATGGAGGCTGCCAGGGGACCTACAGCAACACTGAACGAGCTGCAGGAATGTCTGCCAAGTACTGGGTGTGTACCACATGTGACAACAATCTTCTGTATTCCCCATATGGCTGCCTTATGGGGTAGGGTAGCTAGATGGAAGCCTTTTCTTACACAGATAAAATGTCCAGGGCTAGACAAACATTGCCAAACAATACATCAGGTCTCCAAAAAGCATGTTGGACAATGTATCATGGTCTGATGACACCAAGGTTGAACCTTTGGCCCACAGTTCCAGGATGTATGTTTGGCCCAAAGCAACACTTTGCATCACCAAAAGAACACCACCCCCCTGGTGAAGCATGGTGGTGGCAGTATCATGCTGTAGGGGCTGTTTTTCAAATGCTGGAACTGGGCCTTTACTCAGGATGGAGGGAATTATGAACATTTCCAAATACCAACCATTTTTTCCCCAAACGTTCAGTCATCTGCTAGAAAGCTGAAGATGAAGAGAAATGTTATCTGTCAACATAACAATGACCCCAAGCATGCATCCAAATCAACAAAGGAATGACTTCACCAGATGAAAATTACACTTTGGGAATGTGCCAGCCACTGGCCAGACCTACATCCAGTAGATAATCTGTGGGCTGCCCTGCATAGGGATTTGCACAAGAAACGCCCTCACAAATTGACATATCTGTAGCACTGTTGCAGGGAAGACTGGGCAACTATTAACAAGTAAAGATGTGCCATGATGATAGACTCCGACCTAAAAATCACTGAATGCTGTCATTACCTCAACAGGTGGTTCCACAAAGTATCTGTTTAAGGGTGTGCACACTCATGCAACCAGCTTATTGTACTGATTTCAATTTGCATGTTTTCCCACAACATATGACTATGTTTTCAATGGCATTGTACAAGCTATAGGTCACATTAAAGGTGGGATTGTTTTGAAATGGGTTATTATGGTGTCAAGTTACAATAGCACAAAGACAAGGCATTGTAACAGGGGAGTGTACCCTTATATATCCACTGTAACTGTATGTACTCAGCAATACCTGACCTGTAAAACTTGCCTCCATCAAGGTATGTCTGCAGGCACCTCTGAGTGGCAAAGTTGCTGTGGTACAGGGCTTGTCATAATGCAACATTGGTACTAAATGCTGGTCAGTGTGTGTACCTTGGTACTTCAGTTCTTAATTATCTGAATGTAGTAACACAATAGTGATTGTTACATGGTGCTGCATTAACTTGACAGGGAAGGGGGTGTGATGGTAATGTCATCCTACTTTATATTTTCCTGAGTAGGGCCCTCAATTTGCTGGGGGGGGGGCCTCAAAATGCTAAAACTGGCCCTGGCTCCTCCTGTCTTCAGAAATGATCATAATGTTACAGCAACTGTCAATCTAGTTACCCTACTGCCTTAACTTTTTAAGAGTGACACAAAACACTTGTGTGATCCAGTGTTCTCCATTATCACCCACTTTTGTGCACTCCATTATCACCCACTTTTGTGCACTCCATTATCACCCACTTTTGTGCACTCCATTATCACCCACTTTTGTGCACTCCATTATCACCCACTTTTCAGTAATATATTTTATAACTTACTAAACAAGTTGCAAATAAACTTCCAAACACCTGTATGGATGACAAACATCTCTGAAAGAACTGAGCAGTATTTTATACAGTACCAGCCTTGGTTAATCAAAATTTATCAATAAATGGTCCAATATCCAGGTCATTATTGCTCCATTACTTATGCCTTTTGAAGTATTTTTTCCTGTCATTTCTATGACAATGATGCACTGAAATTCTTATAGAAAATGGAGTTTTCACATTTAATTAACACTTTACGTGTTTAAAGTTACATATAGTCAGTGGACTAAAATGTCTACCATTTTAAACACAGCACATCTAGCTTTTCGCTCATTGTAACAAGAAATGTATTAGAAACATTTATCTGTCACTATAGTAACACATAAATGAAATGGCAGATGAAAAGGAAACTGCAAGTAAGAATAGAGATTGTTCGATAATTCTCATCAGAATATATATTATTTTATATATGGTGTGCATTCAGCAGACTTTATATTTTTTCAGCTTGGCACTTAAGAAAATGACTTCTGTTGCAGGGACAAACTTGAAGAAGTTGAATGTGCTAATAATACTATAATAAGTAAGTATTGACAGGTATTTCATATTTTAGAGTACTGTGCTTTAACGCGTTGCCAGCTGAAACACGTGTGCTGATTATGCAGAAATAAGCAACACATAGTTCCGCAGAAAGAAAATAATGAACTCCATGCTGGTGACCGCAGATGTCTGTATTTGTTAGAAACATAACCTCTTAGTTGCTGTGCTTTAGGCATAGCACTGATTTGCGGCATTAGGTTTGCACCTCCCATGTTCACCAGTTTTCTTTATGAAGTTAAGACAGATCTGTGTAATGGTACATATACTATGTAGTACTTGAACTAAACCTATAAAAGTATTCATTATACTAGCTGTCTGCTGTCTAGTATATGAAGATCTTTTGTTTTGAAAAACAAGAATTTTATCCTATTTGTGATCCTCTGCTATGGATTTCAAAGGACAGCGCTACAGATTTTAATGTTCAAAGGAGATGTATGATAGCATATTTTACTTGTTTTCTCCTATGATGCTTACTTGCAGGGCACTATAAGTAAACTGTTGTATGATTTTTGCAAGTTCCACTATACAGTCTTTCACATTATTAACTGCAAGGTTATAGTCAGGATCAGAGCCAGATTATGGTCAAATGGAGCCCTAGAATAAGTCGAAAACCTCTTAGCACATGAAATCTGGACAATAGGAGGACAGAAGATAGGGGTAGATTCTAAATTTATAACAGCAATACTTTACAAGTTGCCGGAATAACATGATTTATGTCACTGTGCAGTTTCCAAAGGATGTGAATTGTGAAACTCAAATGTATGTCATTATTTAGTAACTTCAGCCCAAAAACACACATTTTAAGAGGAACAGATCAAACATCTGAGGCAAAAATGAGGACATTATATGACAATCCAGACAGTTGAGAGGTATTGTCAAGGTAATAGATCATGTCCACCCCTGCCTGCTCCCCCAAGTGTCCCCACTCATTGGCATCCCCACCCAGCAGCCATTTCAATGTTCCATTAGTTTCCTTCCCCATTACCATAAGACACTGTTCAAATCTGTCAGTGTGTATACTTTACTTCTACAATGATTACAGATATTTGTATTAATTCAATTTTTTTATTTAAAATTTTGTTGCACAATCACTGATAGCCATTTGTTAAAAAAAAAAAAAAAACAATACAGTTTCATAATGAAAACAGACTTAGCATTAGCAAAAGTAAACTACTCTGCCCTTGAAACTCACATTTATAGAAAATACATCTGACCATAGGTTCGTAGGTTCATAGGTAGGTACTAGGCTATTGGCCCACAGGCCTACGTAAGTCTAGCCAACAAGTTTCCCTAGCTTACGCCATCCAAGAAAGTTATTTTCCTGTTCCACTGTCAAGCAGAGACACAGAAGTGATCCCTGGGGTGTATTTCCTATTTCCCATCCACTCATCAAGATTTTTCTTGAAGAATGCTAATGAAGAACTTTGCTTGACATAGATGGGTAGCCTGTTCCAGAGTATGGGAAGTATCTGGGACATGAATCTATCCCTCTAGCATGTCCTGTTTTTTGTGGTGACAAGGTTTAGTTCCCTAGAGCATGTAGCTCAGAGGGTTTGAGATTTCTTTAGGTGTGGCATGTCCAACAGATCTGGGTTTAACATAGCTTTATATGTTAGGCAGAGATCACCTCGGAGTAAGCGATATGCTACAAAGTAAAGCTGGAGTTTTTTGAGGCGGTCAGTGTAGGGCATTTGTTTGAGGCCAGTAATCCTCTTTGTGAGGTACTTCTGTGGCCTTTCCAGCTGCTGCAGATGTCTTGTGAGGTACATTCCGAAAGGGGCATTGTACTCTATAATGGGTCTAATGAGTGTCGAGTAGAGGGGAACAATGACCTCTTTTTTCCTGGATGAGAACCCTTTTATGATGAGGTGTGCCATGTAGAAGGACTTCCTGACTACTATGGTGATGTGACTATCAAAGGAGAGACTACTGTTCACCTGGGTCCCAACGTCTCTTATCACACATTTGGTGTTAAGTTGATTGCTGCCCATGTAGTAGTTCATGGGTACAGAGTTTTTACCAAAGGGAATGACACTGCAGTTTTTGGCACTGAGCTTGAGGCCATGGCTCTGACATCAGGCATCTGTCTCAGCGAGGCCCTTCTGTAGGATGTCCACATCATTTGGGGACTTCACTATGGCTCCTAGTTTGCAGTCATCTGTGAACTTCATTAGCCAGAGGCCTTCTGTGCTAGCCTGTACTTCAGAGAAGTAGATACCAAACAGGAGAGGCCCCAGGATGGAACCCTGTGGTACTCCACTTGTCACTGCTTTGAGGTCAGATTTGGAGTCTGCAACTTTTACAGTATAGGTTCTGTCAGTGAGCCAGTTGACAACCCATCTTGTGATGTAGGGATTTATACCTAGTTTAGTGAGTTTAGCTATAATTCCAGAATGGGGGATGGTGTTGAAAGCCTTGGCGAGGTCAAGATAGGCTGTGTGAACCACCTTACCCTCATCTACGGCTTTGGTGACTGCCTCAAAGAAGTCGATCAGGTTCAGGAGGCATGATCTGCCTTTCACAAACCCGAACTGGGTGGGATCCAGAGTTTGGAGGTTACCAGTGTCTTTGTTTATGAGTTCCATGATGATACGTTCCATGGCCTTGCAGACCAGGCTCGTCAGGCTAATAGGTCGATAGTTCTCGGGATCAGTGGTGGCTCCCTCTTTGTGGAGTGGGATAACTGTTGCTGTGCACCACTCAGTGGGCACAAAGCCTGATGTGAGGCTATTATTGAACATGGTGCTTTAGTAGGGAGCCAGTTCATTCTGAAGTTTGTGTAAAACGCATCCTGGGATGTTGTCCGGTCCCATGGATGCTGACTGGTCCCATGGATGCTGTGTTTTTGGCTTTAGAGAGTGCAGCTTTTACCTGCGTAGTTGTGATTACAGGGACTCAGCATTCTTCCTGTATAGATATGGGCCCTTTAGGGAGTGGGGGGGGGGTAAAGTTAGCACTGAACCTATTGGTCAGGATGTTGGCAATATCAGTTGGTTCTGTAATTTGTGTGCCTTTGTGCTGTAACTCAGAGCAGATCTGGGTGTTGCCATCGAGATTCTTGACATAGCTATAGAACACTTTGTGGTTGTCCTTAGAATTAGTGGTGATTTTGTTTTCGTAGCCAGCTTTGGAGGATCTTATAAGGGATCTCAGCTTCTTATTGAGGCTGACCAGGGAGCTCCTCCACTCATGGGATTTTACTCTCATTTGCAACAGTTTCTTCCTTCTGTTGTACAGTTTGTTTATGGCAGGGGACCACCAGATTGGCTTCCTTTTTTTGGAGGATAGTATCTTGGTTCTGTTTGGGATAGCACGATCCATGCACTCGTGTAAGTACTTATAGAGTGCATTTGTGTAGGATTCAGCAGTTGTAACTGTATTGTCAATCTGCATGGGTGTCATGAAGTTCACCACTTCTGTCTTAAGAAGTATGAAGTTGGCTTTGGAGAAATTTTTTACCATGGTTTCCTTAATGAGGGGTGGGGGTGGGATGTGGATATCAAAGATGATTAGCTTATGGTTGGATCAGACCAACAAGGAGTTGACTTCAGGTGTGGAACACTGGTCACTAATGTTGGCAATGACTAGGTCTAGGATATTGTTGCCCCTGGTGGGGGTGTGAATAAGTTGATCCAGAGCATTGGCATTTATGAATTCCAGAAAGCGTTGAGCTAAGGAGTTGGTACAAGAGTAGTTTTCCCAGTTAATGGTGGGGTAGTTAAAGTCGCCCATTATTAGGGTGTTTGGTTGAACCCTAATATTTTCCAGTACATCAAGAAAAGAGGAGTGTGAATCCTGAGGCATGGTGGGGGATCTGTAGCAAGCTACAATTTGGATTACAGTTTTGCCCATTGTTAGTTGCACTTGGATAACTTCGGATGCATTATGCTGAGCAACTAGCCTGGAGGTGTGGATATCCTTAATGAATATGGACACACCTCCGCCTTTGGTGTTTTGGTCCAGGTTACATGGCCGAAAAGTGTGGTATGAGTTATAGCATGGTAGTGCAGCTTAATCCAGCGATGGATTAAGTGTACCTTTGGTCTGTTTTCAAACTATGGGCCCCCTGCACACATTTTTCAGGCCATGCATAACTGTATGTTCTTTGGTTCACTTTCCTGATTGTATTCAATTGTATTCTTAATTTAATACAGCACCGCTTGTTAGAGTTCATATTAAATTTGTAGTTTAGAGCATTTCTCCATAAGCAGTGAAACAAATTATATGACCTATTAATGACAGGACAACCCATTTTAGAATACTTCAAACATAAATATAGACTCAAACTGCTGTCATTATAATCTACCAGTAACAGTTAGTATACACATTCTCTGCAGAAGTAAAAATCATCTGAATAATTTCAAATTAAAAGAGATATATAACTGATGAAGAGATTGCTGCTGACAGCTTGGCATTTCAGTACTTCATCTTCAAATCATGTGCTTGCTACCCTTGAAGAATAAAATTGCCTATATTACTTAAAAAAATGGGGTGCTGGCTTAGCCAGCTTTAGGCACCAGCAAACCCTGTGGTTACTGGGGGCCCCCAATCATAGAAAGTTATTTGCTCTTAATATTTTGAACCATGTCTGTAAAACCAACAAAAACTAGTACAGCAATCTTGTATACTTAATAAGGTGGTTAATAACTCTTATTTAAATCTCATTTAAAATTCAAAGATATCTCTAGTTATAGTAACAGTGTTTTGTCAAGTAACAGGTTTCACAGTTCCATTAAATATTTTACCACTGACATAGTACTATTGGCTTAGTTAAAGCCAGCTGGTGGACATTCTCTACACTAAAACTAACATAACCAGCTTTAGGAAACTGCAATACCTGTGGCTGCAAAGGGGTCCCCTTAATCATCATTGACTGTGTGGGGACCCCATAAAAGCTGCTGCTGGTTGGGGAAAAATAATAAGAAAACAATATTAATTTTCTCCAAAGCTAATTTTGAGCTTCTAAGGACAGAAGTGACATGCCTCACGTCATCCATAGAAATGGGGAATGGTAATATGGCTGCTCAATCATACACCAAGACACTGTATGAGCACTTACACAGTTGCATACACAGGGCCATACCAAGCAGAACCAAGATGCTCTCCTCTAAAATAGGAAGACAATCTGGTGGTCCCCTGCCATTAACAAACTCTACAACAGAAGGAAAAAACTGTTGCAGAAAAGGGTAAAGTCCAATGACTGGAAAAATTCCCTTGGAAAACTCAGTAAGAAACTGAGATCCCTCATCAAATCCACCAAAGCTAGTTATAAAACCAAAATAGATACAGATACTAAAGAAAACCACAAGGCATTCTTTAGTTATGTCAAGAATCCGCATAATAATATGCAGATTTGCTCTGAGCTACAGCACAACAGTACCACTTGTACTAGACCAACTGATATTGCCAATATCTTGGCAGAGAGGTTTAGTGCAAAATTTACTCCCCCCTCACCCCCCCCCAAAGTGCCCATCCACATACCCGAGGAATACCATCTCCCTATTATCATGATGGCATAAGTAGAAACCACACTGACCAAAGCTAAGAATACAACTTCCATGGGACCAGATAATAAACCGGGTTGTGTCCTACATGATCTACAAAAAGAACTGGCACCACACCTGTGTGCCCTGTTCAATGACAGCCTCAGTTCTGGCTTTGTCCCCACTGAATGGTGCACTGCTACAGTCATCCCACTCCACAAAGGGGGGTGCAACTACTGACCCTGGGAACTACCACCCCATAAGCTTGACAAGCCTGATCTGTATGGCTATGGAACATATTATTATGGATCTTATAAATAAGGATATAGGGAACCTTCACACCCTGAACCCCACGCCATTTGGGTTTGTGAAAGTCAGATCATGTCTGCTCAATCTGATATACTTCCTCAAAGCTGTCACCAGAGCGGTGGATGAAGGCAAGGCTGTCCACACAACCTACCTCGATCTAGCCAAAGCCTTTGGCACCATCCCATACTCTGGAATCATTGATAGACTGATTGATAGGTTACCTGTTTGGAAAGGGGCAGGGTCATTGATAAAGATTGGTTGAGTATCATGTAGCAGGCCATGTGGTTATATAATGTCCAGGATGTTGCGTTGTTCTGAAGAAGTTTCCCTTTTTTGGAAATGAAAGCGATTAACCTATGCTCTATGTTTTTCGTTCATTAAATCTTGTGGAAATATATCTTTGGACTGAAGAGTCTGATTTGTTTTACTGGCACTTTGGTGACGTTTTTGGGACAGCCTTCATTGAGTCTGTTACGGGAATACTTTTTTCATTTATCATTGATAGGCTCACTAATCTGGGCATTAACCCATACATCACTAGATGCATTGCCAACTGGCTCAATGACAGAACCCACATGGTGAAAGTAGCTGACTCCAAATCTGACTACTGGGCAGTTACAAGTGGAGTCCTACAGGGACCAACACCAAGGGATGCTAGTTAACCAAATTTGTGGATGACTGCAAACTGGGAGCTATTATTGATTCTCAAGCTGATGTGGACATCCTACAAAAAAGCCTAATGGAAACCAATGACTGGTGCCAAAACCATGGCCTTAGGCTCAACACCAAAAAAACGCATCATCATTCCCTTTGGGAAAAACAAAGTGCCCACAAACTACCATATCGTAGGGAACCTACTCAACTCTGAAGGTGTTATAAGGGATCTAGGGACACAGATAGCAATTTCTCCTTTGACAACCAAGTTGCCACTGTAGTTAGGAAGTCCTTCTACATGGCACATCTCAACACAAAAGGTTTCTCATCTAGGAAAAAATAAGTCATTACCTCTCTCTACTCAACCCTCATCAGACGCATTAGAGTACAATGTCCCATTTGGCATGTACCTCACTAGACATTTCCAACAACTGGAAAGGCCACAGGAGTTCCTCACTAAGAGGATATTAAGACTCAACTATGTGCCTTATGCAGATAAACTTAAAAAACGTAAACTTTACTCCATCTCATATTGCCTACTTAGAGGCGATCTCTGCTCGACATACAGAGCCATGTCTGAGTCAGTTTTGCTAGACATGCTTCAACTGAAAAAAATCCCAATCCCTCCATGCTACTCGTTCCAAAGACCTCAACCTTACCACCACATTAAAAAGAACCTGCTGGAGGGATAGGTTCCCAACTCAGAGACTTCCAATACTCTGGAATAAACTCCCTATTCACATCAAGCAGAGCACCTCACTGGTCCTCTTTAAGAGAAATCTTGATGAGTGGATGGGAAATATGAAATTCACCCCAGGGATCACTTCAATCACATTTCTAGATAGGGGTACATGGAACTAATGTTTGGTAAGCCAGATGACTGGGAAAACTATTGGCCTAGGCTTGCAGTGGCTCCATGGCCGTTAGCCTAGTACTTACCTATGAACCTATAATCCCCTTTGGTGGACAGCAGCAATACACAAACTACATAATAGGTTGATATATTGCTGTACAAGGCCACATAGGTGCAGACAACAACTTGGAAGCATGTCCACCTATATCTGAACAAGCATGTAAGGTCACAGATGACTCCCTATAAAACTAACTACGAGTACAAATCACGCATATCCACACTGCCAAGGCCAATCACAAGGGTGTCTTCACATATGTTGTCAGTTTCAGATGCAACAGTACAATTCACCCTGTACTGGTGTTAAATCACACCTCATACACACATGCCATGGTGATAGGCAACCTGCATCAGACAGGTTAGTTGTGAACATCAACCCCCCTGTTCCTCCCATCCTTATAGGGAGATAGGCACATGATCCGCACCCCTCCCCTCATCAGTGGTGAGCAAGTACATATTGCCTATAGAAAGGCAACAGCAGCAAGTCTCCAGGGGCCTGATAACATCCCTGTCTGCATCCTATATGAACTCTGCCATGTGCTCACAGTTCCATCACACACTGTAGTCAAACACAGCTTAGGCAACATCCATACCCCATCCACATGGACGATGGCCACTGTCATCCCTGTACACAGGAATGAATGGGGAATAGAGGTTTATGCAATTAACTGTCCATCACTGGGGGGAATATGACACGTCAGGGCCAGGAGTGAAATGCAAGCTAATATTGTGCTGATAGATTACAGGGGTATGGTGTAGTTGTGAATGCTGGCAACAAATATCCACTGTTGATATGCAATTGCTGTCCATACTGTTGACAACTGTATGAGGTGCTATGATGTGTTTCACTATTTATGTCTTCCAGGAGGAATGCAGCCCCCCCCCCCAAATCCACCCTACAATGCAGCAGAAACATCACAAATAATTGACACCATTGTCAACCATTATGAAGTCATGTTTGTTCGTACTCAGGAACATCTGGGGAGTGGACCACCCTGTGGAATGACCTTGACCACAGGGTAAACGATGTTGGCCTGCACACAAGAACCTATGAGAAGGTCTGGCATTGTGCTACTGCCCTCATGCATAATGCCTGGTGAAGGGCTGCTGCCATCACCAGACAAGCAACAGCCACAGGTGGACAGCCAGTCATGCAGGCCCCATTGACACCCACCAAATAGCTGCTCGCCAACCTTGGTGTACCCACCCCAAGCACACATCTTGCCGAATCCATCATTGTGGATGTGGGTGCCCCCTACACAATTGGAGTATGATAGCCTACAATTATAATACTTGGCCACCCAATGGATACAAACACATATACTCAGGATACTGGTCTTACACACACACACACACACACACACACACACACACACACACACACACACACACACACACACACACACACACACACACACACACACACACACACACACACACACACACACACACACACACACACACACACACACACACACACACACACACACACCAGTATCAAGATTAGAACTCCTACATATCTATTGATGTAATGGAGCTTATACAATTTCAGCTAGTCCAAAGGTACTTCTTAGGTGAATGACAACAACAGGGCTATTACATTAGAGTGATGGAACATGTAAAGGTTAGTACATAACTCAAAATGTTATAAATCCACACAGTATATGATTCTCACACAAACACACACAAAGAGTTGCCAATACTGGGATTAGAGTTCCTGCCTATCTAGGTATTGCTACTATAGTGTTATGCAGTTATCAGCCACGCCACACAGTTTATACATTTTCACCTCCTGCAAAGGTACTTCTAAGGTGAATGACATCAACAGGACTACTAAATTAGAATGAGGGGAGGTGTAAAGGGTGGTATAGAACTCAAAATGGTATAACCCACACAGCATATGTTTCTCACACACAAAGAGTTGCAAATACTGGAATTAGAACTCTTGCTTATGTAGTTATTGCTAATATAGTGTTACACAGTTAGCAGAAGTACCACATAGCTTATGCAATTTCACCTACTCCAAAGGTACTTCTAAGGTGAATGACATCAACAGGACTACTAAATTAGTGTGAGCAGACGTGTAAAGGGTGGTACACAACACAAAATGGTATAACCCATACACTGTATGATTCTCACACAAACACTTGCCAGTACTGGGATTAGAATTCCTGTCTATATAGTTATTGCTGCTATAGTGTTACACAGTTATCAGACACACCACCGAGCTTATACAATTCCATCTAATCAAAAGGAACTTCTAAGGTGATTGACATCAAGAGGACTACTAAATTGGGGTGAGGGGAAGTCTAAAGGGTGGTATGCAACTCAAAATAGTATAACCCACACAGTATATGGTTCACACACACACACACACACACACACACACACACACACACACACACACACACACACACACACACACACACACACACACACACACACACACACACACACACACACACACACACACACACACACACACACACACACACACACACACACACAGACTTGCCAGTATTGGGATGAGAACCCCTGCCTGTCTAGTTATTTTTACTATAGTGTTACACAGTTACTGCATGTGCTACAGAGCTTACTGGACTAACAACTGGACAAAGGTTTCGATAACTGCATAGCTGAGGTAAAGTATTACAGGTGGCAGAAAGTCTGCCTTCAGCTTTTCCCTTACATTTTGCTAGTTCTTTCTGTCTTGCACTTCAAATAGCATAATAGCTTTGCACTTCAACAGCTTATTGCATCAATAAGTGTAGCACACTTGGGAGCCATCAGCAGTACTCGTTCCTCACGGAATTAGCCCCAGTACTTAGTAGTTATGACCACCCTTCCTGCCATGACTGAAGTGCAGTTTTCTGTGCTTTTGCCCATTAACCTGGTGCACTTGTTCATTCTGATGTACCTGTGAGAGTTAACCCAATATCACCAAATGTGGAAATATGCATTCTCCAGCAAAGACTGCACTAGCTGGTCAAGAGGATAAGGTCAACACCTGCACCACACCATGTGGAACACATAGCTTGACACAACACCCACTATGACAACCCTGGCATACAGTGACAAACCATATGACAGTAAGGTACTGCATAGAGCCTACCTTGATCTGGCCAAGGCTTTTGATACCATTCCTCTGTCTGGAATTATTGCTAAATCCACCAAACTAGGTATAAACCCCTATATGAGTGGGTGGGTTGCAAATTGGTTCACAGAACACACAGTGTGGCAGTGTCAAAACCCAAGGCAGACAGGCAAGCAGTCACAAGTGGAGTCCTACAGGGATCAGTACTGGATAGTGTCCTGTCAAACATCTACTTCTCAGGAGTCCAGCTCAACACAGAGATACTCTGGCTGACCAAGGTCACAGAGGGCTGCATGCTTGGAGCTATCATTAAATCCACATGTGATGTAGACATCCTACAGAAAGGCCTCACTGAGACTGATGTGTGGTGTGGAAACCATGGCCAGAAGCTTAACACTACAAAATGCATCATCATCCCCTTTGGTAAAACAATCAGTTCCCAGTAAGTACCACATCGATGGGAGCCCAATGAACACTGTAGGCATTATAACAGATTTGGGAACACAGGTTGACAGCAACTTATCCTTCAACCACCACATTGTCACTGTGGTCAGGAAGTCCTTCTATGTGGCACATTGCATTACCAAGGGTTTTGCATCCAGAAAGACAGAGGTAATGATCTCTGTCTACTGTTCCCTCATTAGACCACTCATCAGGTATTCTGTCCCATTTGCCTGTACCTCAGTAGACACCTGCAACAGCTGGAGAGGCCACATTTGAACCTCACAAAGAGGTTCCTAGGCATTAAACACACATTCAATACAGACTCAGAAGACTTCAGCTATTCTCCGTGGCATATCACCTAGTTAGAGGCTATCTGTACTTGACTTACAAAGCCATGTCTGACCCAGCTGTTTTGGACATGCTACATTTAAAGACAACACAATTCCTCTACACCACACACTGCAGAGACTTTTACCTCATTACAACATTTGCCACAACATGCTGGTGGGACAGTTTCCTCCCCAAGAGACTGCACATGCCCTGGAATATACTTCCCATGCATGTCATGCAGAGCACCTAGCTGACCCTGTTTCAGAGAAATCTTGATGAGTGGATGGGTAATAGACATTTCACACCCAAGATCACTGCAGTGGCTCTACTTGATACAGACACTGGGAAGTAACATCTGATACCACAGTGGCAGGACCCTTCTATGGGCTAAGCTTGTAAAGGCTCCTGGACCATTAGCCTACTACACACTTATGAAACTATAAGGGGAATTACATCAGCAGGACTAATAAAGTAGGGCAGTGCTTGTTAAAGTTATCAAAATACTTCATCCTACAAACAGAGACACTTTGACACACACTTATACCCACACACACATACTTGCCAAATGTGAGAGTAGAACCCCTACCTAACTAGTTATTTGTACCATATTATTACACAGTTATCACATATGCCACAGGGCTTATGGAGCTGAAGTCTGACAAAAGGGACTTTTAAGGTGAGTGATATCTGCAGGACTGCTAAAGTGGGAAAGGGGAAGTATACTGGGTTTGACTGGACCCAAAAGCTTTAACTTGTAAATACACACACACACACACACACACACACACACACACACACACACACACACACACACACACACACACACACACACACACACACACACACACACACACACACACACACACACACACACACATACACTTTGACACTTCTACCTAACGAGTTATTTGTACTATAGTGTTACGCAGTTATCGCACATGCCACAGAGCTTATGGGGCTGAAGCCTGATGAAAGGGACTTCTAAGGTGAGTGATATCTGCAGGACTGCTAAACTGGGAAAGGGGAAGTATACTGGGTTGGAATGGACCCAAAAGTTTTAACTTGTAAATACACACACACACACACACACACACACACACACACACACACACACACACACACACACACACACACACACACACACACACACACACAGTTTGACATTTGCCAGGACTGAGATTAGAACTCCTACTTAACTAGTTATTTGTAGTATAGTGTTACACATATATCACACGCACCACAGAGCTTATGGGGCTGAAGCCTCATAAAAGGGACTTCTAAGCTGACTGATATCTGCAAGATTGCTAAAGTAGGAAAAGGAGAAGTGTACTGGTTTGGAATGGACCCAAAAGCTTTAATTTGTAAACACACACACACTTACTTTGACATTTGCCATGACTGAGATTAGAACACCTACCTAAGTAGTTATTTGTACTAGAGTGTTACATAGTTATCACACGAGCCACATAGCTTATAAGGGAAAAGGCCTGACAAAAGGTACTTCTATGGTACTTCTATGGTGACAGACATCTTCAGGACTGCTAATGTAAGGCAATGAGAAGTGCACTGGGTGGGGAAGGCCTGCTCATTCCTAGATCCTACTGACATTTCAATAAGTGTATGAGCATACTCAGTGTGACCATCTATGGTACACATGGGACTCCATTCCAGGAATTGTTGTACTCCAGTCCAGTTTGTTTTGTTCTACAGCCATACATCTCAACATGTTGGTGCAGGATATCTAAGCGCAACCTATCAAAATGGGGGGACAATGGATCATATGGTGATTGTGACTAATTCTCTCAGTAATGTATGGGTTGCTAGGGGTACAGGGCTTCTCTTAGAAGACATCTGACAAATATGCTGTTTGACACTGTCATGCATTGTTTCAGTACCTCGTGATATACTTCCTCAGATCATCACAGTGATTTACGAAAGGAATGCAGGGTGGATGATGCACACAACAAAATTATGGGCCAAATGGTATGCATTCTTGCACAATCCAGCCTATTGAGAGGTGTGTCTATAAGCAATTGCCTGCTGGAGCTATGGAAACAGTCCAGCACCTTGGTGTAAAATGGTGGAATCTTTGTGCACTTCTGTTCTGGCCTGGTCTAATTTCCAGTCCACAGTTGGGTGATATAAGTCAGACAGGATCAGGGTGACAGGCAGACCCCAAATAGATTTGTAGAGGATAAGATATGGGGGGATGTCCTAGGTCAGATATGTTTGCCTATAGCTACCAGTGCTTTACATAGGGGTCTGCTCAAAGGTTGACTGCACTTGGAGGGTCGTGTGTGTGTGTCAGACTGTTTGACCTGCCTGAAGGTGTGTGTTTGTCTGACATGTATGTATGGCCCACCTCATTTTGCTTGGCTGGCCACATTTTGGGGTCAGGATGTTGCACAGGATGAGTGATCAGGGAAGGGTGTGTTACTCTCCATGGCTGTGGGCCAGGGTTCTGTGGGTGCAGACATGTCACCATCTTCCAGGAGTAGGACTGCCTGCAATGAGTGCATTTCCATGTTTAGACTCCTAGCCCTGCCTGTTGACTGTACAGAGTATCACAGACTATGCAAATTTATGACTCACATATCTTGTTGGTTACGCAAATGAGTGTGGTTTTCAAGGAAAAGTGTTTTGCAAGTCACTCAGGGTTGAAGTCAGATATTACTGACATTTGACATTGCAGTTTCTGACTTTGAACCCATCAGAAATTCGATGCTACTACAATCATTCCTTCTACTTTATTACATTATTAGAGTAGTATTTCAAAGGTGTCCTTCTCTTTAGACCTTTTTCACCCCATTATTCATGGCATTGGCCAGATTTCTGGCTCTCTGACACTGGCATGTTTTCCCCTAGCAGTTAGCAGTATGACTTTTCTTTGCCTTTTTTTGTACTGTGTTATGTTGCTGTTATCGACCCCATGACACTCTCTAACAGGACACTGTGGGTGAGGCATGGGCATTTGTCACAAGCCTGTAGGCCAGGTATGACAGATGCAGGCCATCTGTAGCAAGGCAGTGAATTCTGATATGTTCCCAGGTTGCCAGCAATGGACAAACCTGGGATGGCACCAGTAAGTTGATTGTGGGTGTTACTGATAATTTCTTTCTGTTTGTGTTGAGCCATCACTCTAGTTGGCTGAATGCTGCTTAAGGCTAGGGACATGTTACTGCATTTCTATGGGACTATGGGTTGGATGGGGTGAAACATCTGTATACAATACACATTTGAAGAGACTGTGCTGATATTTGGCTAACAATTTGGTCCCATTTAGCACAGTGGCATGCCCTATCTTTCAGACTACAGCCATAACAGTATTGACCACAGGTTAGATGGTTCTGGCGTAGACATTTGTAGTTTCAGACTTCTTACCTTTCAAAGCCATGCTGCCACTCCCAGACCTGTTGTGATATCACTGTGTAAAAGTCAGTGGGTGGGGATTTCATGGATGTCACCATGTGTGGGCTTTTGCTAGACATTTCTGCATCATTTTCTACAGCTCAACTGCTAGGTGAGGCTGGGGTTGGGTATGGGACCTCCACTTTGACATCCATGCATGTGACCTATGACCCCCCATTTATTTGGCTCACCACATATACTGCAGTGGTATTTGTCAACTAGGGTGTACTGCATGGTGTAGGTAGGCCAGCAATGGGAATACACTTCCTGCTGTCCCACAGAGCTGTCAGTTGTCTGCTGCTATCCCAGTAAGCACTCCATTCCCTTGCATGCTTGAATCAATACCATAGATTTGCTATCAGAACATTCCACTCCATTCATTAATTTTGTTAAGGAGACTGACTTACTTTGTGCCTGAGGCTGTTGTGAGGATGGTGCTTGAGGGCTGACTATGTTGGATGCACACAGTACACTGCCTATACATGGTAGGGTATAGGTGGTGTGTTGTTTGGCATCCTTTTTACTGAGCATGCGAGTCAGAGAGAGAGAGAGAGATTAGTCCCTTGAGTCCTACAATGTTAGTGTATGTGCTATGTGTTGCCTCTTTGCCAAGGCCAGGGTATAATGGGCACACCTCCATCTGCCTAAAGGAGGAGGCTCAGGATGTTCCTCCTCTAAGTCCCTCTGTTCCTGTGGAGACCTTGGCAATGGTGAGGGGCTGTGTGGCCCTTCCCCATTTTGTTCCTGCTGCATCTGTTTGGATTATATTGTGTAGCATGACACATACTAAGAACATGTGTGCACATGTGGCTGGAAAGTACTGTAAGACTCCACCAGACATGTCAAGGCAGTAGAACCGTAACTTGAGCACCCTAAGCACACACTCTATAATGATCCTGGTTTGTATGTGTGCCTCATTATGGCATTCTTGTGTGGGTGTGTGTGCATTTCTGATAGGTGTCATCATCCATGGCTCCAGTGCGCAGCCAGCATGCCCCAACAGATGGCCATATGGGATGTCCCCACTGACAAATGCTTGGTACAGCTGTGATGAATGCAGGATGAGGGAGTCGTGGTAGCTTCCAGGGCTGCCAGCACACACATTCATGATAATGCCCTGGGCATCACACATGACTTGGCAGTTGATGGAGTGGAACACCTTGCTGTTTAGGTAGAACCTACCCTGGTCACCAGGTGGTGCCTTGATGTGGATGTGTGTGCAGTCTATGGCACCACCTGGCAATCAGGGTCACCAGGTGGTGCTTTAATGTGCATGCGTGTGCAGTCTATGGCACCCAGTACCTCCGGGTATTCTGCTACAAGGTGGTAGAGATGCATATTGCTGGTCCTCTCCTCACAGATGCTGGGGAAGTAAATGTGCTCAGTGGCATGCAGTTGCGTGGCATCCAGGAACTGGTGGAGTATCCTGGAAGCAGATGCCTATGAGACCCCCATGGTATCCCCAGTTGGTCATTGGAAAGTACCCATAGCTAGTATTCTTAAGGCTACATATACCTTGATATCCACTGGGATGGGTTCCCCTCTGTTGGTTTTGGGTCTGAGGCAAGGCCAGCACAGCTCAACAAGTTGCTGAAGTATGTTCCTGTCCACCCTGTAGCACTCTACTATCTCCAATTCATGTAGCCCCTGGTAGGTTACTCTGGGTCTGAACACTCTTCTCCTCCTCCTTGGTCTGAGTTGGTTGTCAGCATTATCCTCCTCACCACCCTCAGTCTCTAGCACATACTGATAGATCAAAGCAACAGCAGCCCCTAACATGTTTTGTTAGTTTTGTCAGTTTAAAATTTCCCCGAATGTGTACACCTGTGGTGTAGAGTTTGTGGGAAAAAACAGGCTGAAAGGTGTTTGCATAGTTTATAATCATGTGCTGGGATGCTGCCTGTGTAATTGGCTGATTCTGATACATTCCACCTGCCAGCTATGGTTGTTCTCCTTGATTGCCTTCCTTCTGCAGTTTCCCCTTCCCATTTACTCCCCGTTTAAGCCCTGATGCGTGCCGCACATTCCTGGTGCTCAAATGTAAACAGTTCTGCTATCCCATGTTTTTTTTTTGTTTTAAGCCCAGTGCACTCTGTGCACACCAGTTTAGTTAACATAAACCCTTTTAAGCAGAACTGGCCCTTAACTGGACATGAACATGCTCTGTATTTCTTGGAATAAGACAAAACAGCCTCAGACACACCCCCTTCCTTAGCTGTGCTTAGCTAAGGGCAAACATGGACCACTGAGTTCCAGTGTGCTTACAGCTTGCATGACACACCCCCTTTTCATGTTAGCTACTCCTCCTGTCTACACCATGGTGTTAGAGCATCTATACGGTTAGGTGCAGTCTGACACTTAGAAGAAATTTTTGATTCAGTATAAATCTTAATTGCATACACCACTGCCTTACTCCTGGGTTACTACACTTACACTGAGCCTTTCCGCTTAGCAACTACTATTCTCTGGTATTGTTTTCATTCTGCATGCCATTGACTATAATGGCAAAATGCACATTTCTCTCAAAATTGATTTTTCCCCCTTTTTTTATTTTCGGCACGATCACGTTTTGCACAATGCTGCCCTATGCTTAAATGGCTGAGATCGGCCAAAAAAAAAAGTTTTATTTTAAAAAATTAAAACTATTTTTCATGCCAATGGCCATATATTTGGCCATTTGGCATGCCTACTAAATATAATATATGCTTTCTTTTGAGCTGTCATGCCTCCGTTTTCTCATTTGCAGAAATGTATTCAGCTAGTAACTGAATACATTTCTGCAGGTTACACTATTCCTGCACGAATGCCTAGCTGCATGCTGAATCATTTATTCACCTCATTTGCATGGTTTTCACCAGCAAATGAGATAATTAGCATTAGGCAGTGGTGTCCATGCAGGAATAGTATAGGAGCACTCTTGCACATCCCGGGAGCTCTACACTGAATTGATCGGTGGACATATTGCATGCAGCATCTCTTACACTATTAGTACACTCCATGTAGGGTTTAATGAATCCCAGGGAAGGATTTATAATAGATAATATAAAAAGCTGACTACTCAAATAATCAGACTTTATTGGCACTTAGGTCCAGGTCTTCTATAGTTATCATTGGAATACCTAAAGGCATGCCATCATATTTTTCCCTTTACCAACTTCTTCACAATTCATGTCAGAGATGTATGAAATGTTTATTAGCTGGGAACGTAAGACTAGAGAGGTTGGTATCTCATTTACTTAATTACTGATGGGTTGTAAAGTTTAGTAAGGACTTCCTCTAGCATCTCATCCAACATTAAACACACCGCCCTATAAGGGTTGGTCCAATCATACTATTTTTCTAAGAAAAATGGAGTACGCCTGGTGAAAAGCACAAACAAACACAGGTACCAGTCTCAGTAAATGAACCACAAAAGCTGTTCAACAGTTTTGAAATAGCTGAGAAAACCACCACTACACGTTTTCTATATAAATGCAGGCTTCATTGAAAAGACGATGTCACCAAAATTGAAAATCCAATTTATTGAAGTATAGAAGAAAACTGCCACAACATGTTTTCAATAAAATATTAATGTTGCTAACTGCCACAACATGTTTTCGTAGAAGTAACAGTCGAACTTCATCAGATATAAAAGAAACATCATGTTGTCACTTCCTTTTTATACATCTTGATTAAAATACTTGTTCAATTAATAAATTGAACTTTTAAAGGAACCTTGACTCAAACAGCATTTAAATAAATAATTTGCATAAATATAAACCAATAACATAGCATTAAATAATAAATCAAGTTTGAATATAAGAACCTTTACACTAATATATATAATAAAAATATTGTACTAAAAAATTATATAAATACTAAATATATTGTAAAATATATTAAAACTGCATATAAAATTTGTTGTGCAATATATAATAGGATGGACTACATACTCCCAGCAATTAAATTCAGTAAATAAAATGTGTTATAAATAAAATATATAAAGATGTCATATAACTGGCATTCTATATACTATAATTTCGCAGATCTGAGTTTAAGTAAAGGGGCAATAGATATATGATCATTCATGCCTGGAGGCTTATTGGCTTCTAAAATAATTTACCACTATACAAAACCAGGAAAATGTCACCGGCCAGGAACCAAACTGTAGATGCACGCACAGGCAAAAATAAAAATCAAATAGCGTAGAAACAATTTATTACCGCTTTCGTCAGAAGACTTCATCAGAATATTTTGTTACAAAAGAGTCCCTGCCTTAAATAACACTTTAATTATCCAATTTAACAATTAATTAAAAACACTAAAATCTCTTAAAGAGCACTTGCATATTATATAAACAACAGTTCAGTATTGTCTTTATTAATACCTAATTTACCATTTTTTAAAAAACATTTAATATTGACCATTCCATTTAAACCCGGAGGTTTATCAGATTTTAAACGAATCTGCCACAAAGCTTCCCTCTGTTCCACAAAATTTCTAAAGTCTCCCCCCCTTGCATCATTAATAAAGACAATACTGAACTGTTGTTTATATAATATGCAAGTGCTCTTTAAGAGATTTTAGTGTTTTTAATTAATTGTTAAATTGGATAATTAAAGTGTTATTTAAGGCAGGGACTCTTTTGTAACAAAATATTCTGATGAAGTGTTCTGACGAAAGCGGTAATAAATTGTTTCTACGCTATTTGATTTTTATTTTTGCCTGTGCGTGCATCTACAGTTTGGTTCCTGGCCAGTGACATTTTCCTGGTTTTGTATAGTGGTATTTCAGTTTGTGTTTTTTTATATACCATGGCCGAGGAATCGAACATCGATGAACAACTTTTAAATTTAAGTGTTCATCCTACTCCGGGTTGTGACTCTGGTTTTAGTATCAACAATCTGTTTTTATCAACTTTACTTGACATATAAAAATCGCTGAAATTTCTGATGTCCAAGGCTACGGATGTACCATCTCCAGTGGCGAATGCCTCTAGCCCGAGTGCTTCCTTTAATGAACTTGACACCGTCATTGAGTTAGAAGAACAACCAGCTATAGCTATAGCTGGTAAGAGAAGCAACGGAGGTAACGGACGCAGTAGAGACAACGGACAACATCTTCCGGTTCGCGAGTCTGCGGTAATACCTCTGTTGGAATATACTTCAAACCCATTCAGTGGACATTCAGCTAAATTGTGTTCCGTAACTAACGAAGAAGTACAGCACCAACAAGATCTATTGACCCGGCTTCTTAAAAGATATAGGTCGCTGCACATTGAAAATTGCTACTTCAAACGATGCATGGAACTAAAGGTGATGCCAAAGGGGTTGAGATTTTTTAAATGCCCCAACGGCGTTCGCATCGGGGACTCATTGTTTGAAACACTAGTGTCATTCTTCAATGAATCAGGTATGGCCTTCTTGAAGATATTATCCGATAACAATATTGTTAAAATGAATGCTCTGAGGGCCGAAATTTCCGATTTGGAAACTAAACTTAGAAACGTTTGTACTGTTTCAAATCAGAATGTTTTCTTTGATAAATTAGTTGCTGATATTGACAAACACTCTCTTGAAGTTACTAATCGTAAACATTCTAAACTGGAACGTGACATTGCGAGCTATCAAACCAACTCTGCTTACAATTTTTTCGTTCCAGGAAACAAGGAATTTAAATCTAGAGCTACTGGCAATTATTTTAACAACAAACATTTTCACAGTAATGTAGGCAATAACAAGCCTTTATTTAGTGAACTTATCACAAGTAACAAAAACGCTTCACTAAACATGAACAGTGAAAATGTCTTGTTTTGTAACTGCAAAGGCTCCATTGCTAAACCTGTGGACACAGGTCGTGATACAGTTAGCCATTTTATTGGTGATACTGGGGTTGATGTGGTTAATAATGTGACTGATACCAATGCTGGTAAAACTGTTGGGAACCCCAACACTGACACAGTAAATCCAGGAGATTCTGCTTTTTTAGGAAAAAGAACTCAAAGCAGCAAGAAAGCTATGCTGACCAGGAGCAGAACCTTTCTGAGTTCTCAGTCCTCCGAGGAAGAGAATTAAACTATGAAGCAAACAATGACCATGTTAAATCTAGTTTTGACATAATAAATCTTACTGACTGTATTTTTACAGAAGATGAATTAGATGTGTTAAGATTAGGCCTGAATTTTGTCCCTACTGTTAGAGCAGATTACGGGAATACTGTTTTGGACATTAAGAAATTTTCCAGGAAAATAAATTTGTCCTACATTTTAAGCGAAGTAGATTTTGGAAAAAACAGTTCTTTAGTGAAACCTTCCACCTTCAATCCACCTTTAACACACACAGTCAAAATATTTGAAGAGGCATGTGTTAATGATCTTGATAATATTTTCTGTCAGAAATTTAAACAAAAGCACAACATGAGTATAAATGAAAGAAAAGCATTTAATGCATTGCGTGACAGGAATAAAACCCTACGCTTTATGAAAAGCGACAAGGGTGGTAATATTGTCATCATGACTCAAGCACAGTATAATGATAAAATGATGACTTTATTAAAAAATGCTGACGAATATGAATTGGTCACACCATTTTTTATCAAGAAGAAAGAAGCTTTTATTCATTCTTTACTTTATGATGCTTTAATGAATAATGAAATTAGTACAGAAGTATACGAATTTTGTGTTATAGAGAAGCCTAGAATTGGAACTTTATTTGGTATTCCCAAAACACACAAAAATCTGTTGGACCCCCCCTTTAGGCCCATAGTGTCCCCTCCCCATTCAGTAACTGAGGGGATATCATTGGTCCTTGATGCCACCTTGGGACCTCTGGTATCCAGACAGGAATCATTCATCAAAGATTCTTGGCATTTTTTGAACAGGATCAACAATTTTGCCACCAAAGGGGTTTTTGATTTCAACAAACACATCATGTTCACACTAGATGTAGAATCCCTATACACATGCATACCGCATGAAGAGGGGGTTGATGCCATTCGATTACTGTTAGCTAAAAGCCATGATTTCAATTCTGGACAAATTTCTACCATTTGTAGATTTCTAGAAATTCTACTTCACAACAATTATTTTTTATTTGGGGATTGTTACTATAGACAAAAAAGAGGAGTGGCCATGGGGTCTTCTGCAGCTCCTTCATATGCCAACTTGGTGATGACTTGGTGGGAGGAGTTTTTTCTAAGACCTTTAATGACTATATTTGATATTCAAGTATATCTTAGGTTTGTTGATGATTTGTTTTTTATTATAAAAGGAGACAATGACACGGTACGTGATTTTGTTAATGAAGTTAATAAACAGGAAGTTTTTTTAAAATTTAAGCTTGGGAACTTTGGCTTGACAGTTGATTTTTTGGATGTTTCATTAAGATGGGACTTATCTGAAAATAAATTTAACAGTAAAATACACCGCAAAGAGAGTTTTACCAACAGCTATTTACATTTTAATAGCGCCCATCAGAAACACACCATCAAAAACATTCCTAAGGGACAGTTGATAAGAGCTTGTCGTATGACATCATCTGACAACGACTTAAATAATGAAATTTTGTTCATTAAAAAATTGTTTTTAGAGAGGGGATATCCCGGTACTATGTTAGATGATATCATCACTACTATTATGAGCAGGAGAAGTACTTCTTATCCTGCCATTCTAAACAACCATGTTGATACACCACAACAAGTGATAAACATAAATGGCTCCTCTGATGTTAACATTACAGGTCCAATATGTTCCCTGGGCATGAGTATTGATGGGTTGGCTATTAAAAACATGATTCAAAAAAATTGGAATATTTTACAAGGAAATAGAGACATTTCAAAGGTATTAGGTGACAAACCTGTTTTTGTTTTTAGAAATACATTTGATATTAAAAAAGCATTAGAAACAAACAAAACGCCATTAGTAAACAATAGAATGAAGACTAAAGGTGTTTTTCCTTGTTACCATTGTAACATTTGTAGATTTTTATCAGTAGGACCATTGATTACCATTGATAGCATTGATAAGACCTTTCAAGTACCCCAATATGTAGATTGTAATACAGCAGGTGTGGTATATATTGGGCTATGCAGCACATGCCCAGCTTTCTACGTCGGAATGACGACGAGAAGTTTAAAAACACGTATACGTGAGCACCTATATGATATTAAAAGGCATGATGAAAAGAATGCATTATTTAAACACTCTGTAACATGTAACATTTTTAAAAAGTTTTTATTTTCTGTTCTTGAGGTGTGTAAAAGTGATGCAAGGGGGGGAGATTTTAGAAACTTTGTGGAACAGAGGGAAGCTTTGTGGCAAATTCGTTTAAAATCTGACAAACCTCCAGGTTTAAACGGAATGGTCAATATTAAATGTTTTTTAAAAAATGGTAAATTAGGTATTAATAAAGATAATACTGAACTGTTGTTTATATAACATGCAAGTGCTCTTTAAGAGATTTTAGTGTTTTTAATTAATTGTTAAATTGGATAATTAAAGTGTTATTTAAGGCAGGGACTCTTTTGTAACAAAATATTCTGATGAAGTCTTCTGACGAAAGCGGTAATAAATTGTTTCTACGCTATTTGATTTTTATTTTTGCCTGTGCGTGCATCTACAGTTTGGTTCCTGGCCGGTGACATTTTTCTAAAATAATTTGCCAATATGTCTCCCTAAATTCTAATTTAGTTTCCAAGGGGCCTCCCCTAAGCTCTTTAGGGACCATTTCCACCACATAAAAGTGGAATTTAGCTTGGGGGCATTGGCGGGTGTGTTTGTACAGGGCATTCCTAGAACTTTGCTTCTGGATATCATTCATGTGTTCATATATTCTACATTTTAACGTTCTCTCTGTTTTTCCTACATAGAATCCCTCATAACCCTCACATATGGCAATGTATACTAGCCCCTGGGAATTTCAATTAGAATAATAGGATGCTGCTATCCATCTCTTCCTTGCTGTCAAAAATATATATTTTTTATGTATAATGTATTTACATTGGGGGCATGCTCCACATTTATATGTGCCCTTAAATTTATGAGAAAATACAGAAGGATACTTATTATTTTCTAAAAAATTCTTTATGTTGTAACCTTTCCGGAATACAGTTTTAATTGTTTTCCCTTTTAAATTAGGTAAGTCTGTGAATTCATTGAATTTAGCCCATTCACTTTCTACAATATGTTTAATTGCATAGGCATTAGCACTAAAGTTAGTAACAAAAGTGCTATTATATCCTGGACTGGTCTCACGTTCCTGTTGACCATCGTTTTGAGATCCATATTGCGTTAGTCCCATCCCAAAAACAGGTTTGTACTTGCCTTGTCTATTGGAACATACTTCCCTTTGTATGTCAATAATTAATTCAATAGGGTATCCACTCTCCAAAAACATTTTCATAAGTAAATCACATTCTCTAATGAAGTCTTCTTCATTAGATGTCATGCTACAATCCCAGACATACTGTCCCTTTACAATACTCTTTTTTGATATAGGGGATGGGCACTAGTAAATCTAATATAAGTATTAGAAAAAGTGGGTTTCCTATATATGGTAGATTTGAACCCATTTTCAGTCACTTGTAGAGAAACATCCAAATAGTTAATGTAATTGATGGTCACTTGATGTGTTAATCGTAAAAATGTAGTACTTTGATTTAAATATCCAATAAATTCTTCTAATAATTCATCTGTACCAGTCCATAAAATGCATATATCATCCAGAAACCTGGTGTATAGATTCCAGTACTTGGCATACTTGCTGTTATTTATAAATTTTTTCTCCCATACAGACAAAATTATGTCAGCATAGGTGGGGCACAATTGGCCCCCATAGCCACCCCAGATTCCTGTTTGAAAAATTTGCCTTGAAAATATAAAAAAAATATTGTTCAAAACAAGTTCAACCAATTCAAGAATAGTATAAACGTCATTTTCAGTTGTCCCTAAGCCATATCGAAGGGCCTCCTCAACCCAAGCTAACCCCACATCGTGGGGTATAACAGAAAATAAATCTGTTACATCAATAGTCACAAATTTAAGGTTAGTTGCCTTTAAATCTGGAGTAATCTGCCTTAGAAACTCCCAGAAATCTTTTAACAAATATTTATCTTTGCCCCACAATAATTTCATTTTCCAGTCCAAAAAGTTTGACAAAGGAGAAATCTTGGAGCCTTCAGATGCTACAATGGGTCTCAAAGGGGGATCAGAAACATCTTTATGAACCTTGGGTACCCCAAATATAGAGAGTACCCTAGGTGTTGTATTTTCCAAGTACAGATAAGTATCATAGTCTATGACCCCCCCTGATTAAATAGGTCTTTAAGGACCAAGTCTAGCTTTTTATATGAGATATTGATTTCATTAATAGATACTTTACTGTACCTGGAAACATCATGTAAAATAGAATACATTTTACCATCATAGATAATCTTGTCCATTATTATGATCCCCCCACCCTTGTCTGGTTCCATGATCCTGATATTTGGATCTTCTCTCAAAGTTATTAATAATAACTTTTCCCCTTCTTCCAAATTGGATATATTGGTATTAAACCTGATTTTATCCCTGATTTTTTTTCTTGATACTATATTCCAAATTTTTAATTGGGAGTGAATGGGAGGATTAAAAGTACTGCATTTCTTAGGTACTTTATTTTGTATTCTGATCGAATTATTTCCAAATATGTTCTCCAGATTAAATTTTCTGATGAACATCTTCACATCTAGTATAGCCTGTCCTAAATTGCTATTCTGGCTGGGTGCAAATTTAAAACCTTTAGTGAATAAATTAAAAAATTCTTGAGTCAATTCTCTACTACTATAATTGAAAATATGAAATCCAGCTTGACTCACCACTTCATAACTATCCCCCTGTACTGTAGTAATATTAGAAACTGGAACTACTGCCAGTTCCTGTTGCACCCCCTCCCCTCTGTTGGTACTGCCCCCTGAAAAAATGGTTGTTATTCCCATTTTTATTTCTATTACGGATTCTTTCAGACCTTCATGGAAGGGGTTCAAAGTTACCTTCATTAGGTTCTAAGCCATCAGTGGGTTCCACGGTATGCATGTTGTCCTCATAATGGGGGGACAAAGTATTTAAATTTAATGCTTTTCCTTTACTGAACAATGTATGGCCAGTACTTGGGGGTGCTGGGTATTGTAGTCCTCCCTGATATTCTTTGATATCGTGTTCAAGTTTTTTATATTTGCGTTTTATGATATCTTCACATTTTTTATCAACTTGAGTTCTAATGTCATAGTACCTTTTCTTTTCAGTTTCTATACTAAAAATTAAATCTGTAGTAACTCTCTCATTGTACATATCAATCAATTCCTTAATTTTACTAATTTTCCTATCATTGTTTCTAGTAATGGCTTGAACTATCTCGAAGCCGCAACTGTTAAAAATATTCAAAAGTTCTTTGTGGAATTCGCTTCCTTCCACTACATTGTTCGGATACTTAAATATTCTTAAACCTTTAGGTGCAATGTGTTTATTCAAACACTCATGTAAATATACATTATCCAAATTCAATGTCTTATACCTTAATAGAGCAGTCTGTAATTTGTCCAAGGATTCTCTATAAGTATCATTTGTGTTGGACCTCGCGTTCGTGTCTTCTGTAAAATGGAATGATAATTTTTAGTTGAGCCAGTCATTTAACTCCACAGGTGCATTCCCTTCCTTGGCTAATGAAGAAAATGGTAATTTGCCATTACCACCATCCGTGGAGTGCAAAAGGTTCGGGGTAACCTGAAAATTAACATTGCTGCCTCCAGGAATATCTGCGTCAGTTCCAAGGACCATACCATTGTTGCCCTGTCCAGGGGGGAGTTGGTCACTGTGCCATAGCTCCTGATGGCCACTTCCTTGTTGATTAAAATTTTTAGAAAGCATAGCAACAAGCCCTTGGCTTACCAGAGTAAGTAAATCAGTAAGTTGTGTTAACTGTCCCGCAATTTTGCGGAACTCTTCCACCTTGGATCCTCTGAGGCCTTCATTCTGGTTGGTGGGTGCGGTATAACCTTCACTATCCTCCATAATAACAAACCACCAAGAAAAATGGAGTACGCCTGGTAAAACGCACAAACAAACACAGGTACCAGTCGCAGTGAACAAACTACAAAAAGCTGTTCAACAGTTTTAAAATAGCTGAGGAAATCACCACTACACATTCTCTATATAAATGCAGGCTTCGTTAAAAAGATGCTGTCACCAAAATTGAAAATCCAGTTTATTGAAGTATAGAAGAAAACTGCCACAACACGTTTTCAATAAAATATTAACCTTGCTAACTGCCATAACACATTTTCATAGGAGTAACACTCGAACTTCATCAGATATAAAAGAAACATCATGTTGTCACTTCCTTTTTATACATCTTGATTAAAATACTTGTTCAATTAATCAATTGAACTTTTAAAGGAACCTTGATTCAAACAGCATTTAAATAAATAATTTGCATAAATATAAACCAATTCCATAGCATTAAATAATACATCAAGTTTGAATATATGAACCTTTACACACATATATATGTATATATATATATATATATATATATATATATATATATATATATATATATATATAATATATATAATATTGTACTATTTTTCTAAGGCTACAGTAGATTTTATTGATTCTAGTCATGTGGTTTTCTTGTCCACATCAACCCAATCCATGGGGATAGATGAATTTCTTTCCACTTTTGAGAGCACCTTGTGAGGTTCTTGTGATTTAGTGTTGGATATTGGTAATGCACTGGACAACCTTTTAATCACTATGTTGTGTACTGCCAAATTGCTTAACCTCAACTACCTTCATGTTGATTGATCTGTAGGCTTTATCTACAGTGTCAAGAAAAGGGCATAAATAATATGTCACTTTATCAATGCCTTAGTTTTTCTTCAATTCCCCATTCTCATCCCTGTGAAGGAAAATGAGAAGAGAAGTTTTATATCAACTTAGTTTCTTGCAAGTAGATGGTAAGTAGTAGGGAAACTGGGCCAGAATCTTTCTTTTATCTGTTGTAGTCTTTGATAATGTCAGCATCTCTGTTTTCCCACTTGACATTTTGAGAAGACTTTTTCTGTTGAAGATGGATAACATTTAGCTATAAGGAGGAAGAGGCTTCCTGCCCTATTGGGGCTAAGAAATATCATAAATGCAATGCTAAAGCTTACTGATTTGCTTCCTCTGTGGCCTGTATTTATGGATTTGTATACTAAAAATAACAACGCTTTGTAATAAGTAAGCTTCCTCAACCAAACCAGCCAGGTTATAGACAAGTAAAGAAGATATATATTTTATAAAAGAACATTATGATTTATTATACTTTAGAGAACTGACTTTTAATAAGAGATCTACTTCTAAAACTCTGTATGGTGCTATCCTTCTTACTACAAAAGGAGGATAAAGCTGTAGAAAAGTTGAGAAAGTACGATAATTTGTCCTATGCAGTAGCAGTTGTTTCTTCTAATTACTATGCTGAAATGGTTGTTCATTTCATAAATATAATGAGGTTAATTAAATATTTAACTGCTCAAATCTGAATTTGACCTGAGGGTGGGATGGTCACTGTAACATAATGTATTGCTAAACATCCCCTCAATATTGTCACCTCTTATACTCAGTCACTATCTTCCATCATAGAGCAGAGCATGCGGTCACTACACCTGATCTTGATACTGCAGGACCTCTGACACAAGGACCTACTCCTACAAGTTTGTTGAGAATTTTGTCATTGTATAATAGCCTGTGTTCACTTCATTTGACCTCGATACTGCAGGAGCATTGCCACAAGGCCCTACTCCTACACGATTAATGAGAATTTTGTCATTGTATAATGCAAGCACATTATTCATTTAGCAACTTACTGTTTATTAACTCTAATCAGTCAAACACATGCTTGCTCTATGATTGAAAAGTCTCTGTGAAATAATATGTACGCTCATAAGTTGGCCACTGTCCCCTTTTATGACCAGCAGACTATACTGCATATGCCAGTTATTTAGCCTCAGAAAATGACTGAAAACCTGTTTTATGTTGTATCTCTTTGCTAATTGATTTGTACTGGCTATAATCTGATTGTTCTCACTTATAATTTGGCCTGAGGGTGGGAAGCCCACTACTCTTCTCCCAATTCCTACCCACCCCATGTTACTCTAACATTTTACTTCCTACATACACAGTTCACTTGTGAATCTTATTCAAAAACACTCCCCAAATGACCTTATTATTTCTATACATACATTTTTGTTTTGTTTCATACCTATCTCCATTTAATTTTTAGCCCCAATCCCAACTATATTTCTCTCTCCCATACTGCTTTGCATTATATTCATTCATAATCACAACTCTTCCTAATAGTGCCTATCTGTTCCACATTGTATCTTTTATTTTTTTTTTCAAATCAACCCTTATTTCTTCTTATTTTGATGACATAATTATACTCTAGCCCTTCATACTCCTCCATTCCTTACATTCCAGAGAAGATAGCAGGGCAACCTACCTCTCTTCTTTAATAGAAACTACTTCCCCCTTACCTATCCTCTACTAGCTTTCAGAATCTACCATCACTGAATCTCTTACTGCCCTGCATCTTCTTGTTTCCCTCTTCATTGCTACTTCCCTACTACTTGAAATCTCTAAAATGCAGATTCTTGTACTAAATTATGCTACTCTTCAGCTTATCCTCTATTCACTTTGTTCTATAGCGCCATCTTTCATCCTGCCATGACTCAATAATATCTCTCACCATCTTTCCAACTCTGTCCCGACCACCTATCTCTACTTCTTTTTACACTCTCCACACATTGCACCAAACCTATTTAATATTGCCCCTCATCTTTATTCCAAATATAGACTAACTGCACTTCAACTCAACCCAAAACAAAATTAAGTGCAAGAATCATCTTTAAAAAAAACAAGAATGCATAATTCCTCAGTATACTAAAATCCTTCCAGGAGGAGATATATACCATAATACTGGTCCCACCTGTCCCAATGAACACAACATAATTATCTCCCACACACTTTTCTAACCCAACAACAGCCAGTCCACAACCATAGTGATCTATTTTTTGCTGCAATAAATGTCAGAAGCATAAAAAATAAAACTGCTGAACTTCATGTCTGGATTACCAAACATAAGCCTGATGTTCTCACTGTAATTGAAACTTTGCTTAAACCCAGCATAAATTACTATAAAGTTATACCTTCTGGGTATAATATCATCCCAATACCTACCACATTTCCCCTCACAGCAAACCAATACTTTCAGCAGAGTTTCTTACTGAGTTCCTCAAAATAAAGAATTATAAACAAATATGTATTACTGTCCTTTACATCCCTCCTGGTGACAATACAGCTATACTGGAAGATATCCTACATTGGATATCAATAACATTTCCAGTACAAAATACTACCAGGTGATATGAATATCAGTTGGTTTGACATAACCTCTAACTCCTCTACATCTATCATGAACATATATGGTTTCATACAACTAATAGCCCCACACATTATAGCTAGACATCAAATTTCCTATTAGACTTGATCCTAGTATCTGACCTTAGTAAATAACCCACCTCTGGTACAATGTCTGTCTCACTGATCATCCCCCAGTCTATGCAACCAGACATCTCATACATCCACTTAAACAGCATGTTTATAAAAGAACACACAACCTTTCCAAGTTTAACCCAGAAATGTTCATTACTGCACTATCATCTATTAATTGGAACTTCCTAAAAATCCTCCATATAGACAATGCTGTAAATGAATTCAATACGCCTTTATTAAATATCCTAAATAGCCTTGCACCTCCTAGAAGAAGAGACTAAAACAAATAATGCAATCTGGCTGTCCAAAAAGAGTAGAATGCTAATGCAGGATACAGAAACACATGAAAAGAATGTGACAAATATAAAATACCTCAATATCTTGAAAACTTTAGAATGCTTTGCAAGCTTACTAAAAAGCAAATAAATGATGAAAAAATATACTACAATAACTCTTAGAATAATGCTAAACACAATCCTAAAAAAATCTGTTCTTCCATTAAAGAACTCATATCTCGGTCAAAAATTCATCCCAAACCCCTTTCCTGATAACTCACCACTTGAAACTGAAACATAGTTCAACTCTTATTTTACAGATAGTATAGCATAGCTAACCAAGGATTCATCAACTTCTAATCCCATCCTTGCCCAACAGCCACATATCACCACATCCACTTTCACCTTCAAACCTGTGCCCACATCAGAGATAAAACTACTCTTAAACAAACTTAAACCGTGTTTTTTTTCAGCTGATGACCTTCTGAGTGAGTAGCTAAAAATAGCATCCAATAGCACTGCCTGCCCTGTTTCAGTCATTATAAATAGGTCAGTCCAGGAATCCCACTTTACCTCTCTGGAAAAAGTCACAAAATATTCCTCTGCACAAAGGAGATAATTAAATAGACATTAATAGCTTTAGTCCTATAACAATGTATCCCCCTATGCCAAAATTCCTTGAAAAATATATTCAGAAACAATTGCTAGACTATCTCCTGCAGGAAGAACTCCTCTCCCCCACATAACGTAGCTTCCATGCTTCACATAGTACTAGCATTGCCTTTTTAACTTATATTGGTAATGAATAAAGCTAGAGATGACAGCAAACTAGAATCTTCCTTATCACTACACTTGTCTTAAGCTTTCGATGCAGTGTGTCACAGCAAACTTCTACTTCAAATGTCCTCACTAGGTCTCTCTCAATCCACCCTTCTGTGGTTCAAAGGCTACCTGTCCAATAGGTATCAGTCAGTAAAACTGTACTCCATCCAATCTCCATATCCCAGTCACCAGTGGTGTACCACAAGGCTCTATCCTTGGTTCCTAATTATTATTTCCATCAATACTTTCTATGCATTCATAAAACAGGCCACTCTAATACAGTACTTAGATGATTCCACTCTCATTTGCAGATTTGACAACATGATACACCTCAAACAAAAAATACTCAGGAAGCTTTAACAGCCACTGAAAATTGGCTTCATAACTTACAACTCATACTCAACCCAAAAATGACCAAACTACTACTTTTTTCCCCAGATTCCTGTCTCATGAAAAAACAAAATCTAAAGTCCTTTCTCTTGATAATACAACCATTGAAATCACTTCTTACAGCAAATTATTAGGGGTGATAGTGGATGATAAGTTTCCATTTGACCTGCATATATAAAATTGCATAAGACAAACTCATCAAAAACTAGGGCTGCTTTACAAAGCCAAAAACGTTCTCACCAATGCAACTAAAACTACACTTGCCACTACTGAGCTTCTGCCCACTGTTCTTTAAGATACTCCCATCCTTACTAAACTCCAAGATTCACAGAAATTAAAACTTGAACAATGCTATAACAAAGTTATTAAATTTGCAGCAAATACCCCTTTCAGAACCCACCACTGTATAGCACTAAAAAGCTTAAACTAGTTAGAACTGCCTCATTAACTAACACATACACAGCTTACCACCTATAAAATTATCCAGCATCCATCTGCCTGTCCAGTACTAAAAACAGTTCTACGCAGATACGTTCCCAGTCGGTCATTGTGAGCCAGTGACCAAAAACTCCTGTCTACAAACCTGTCAAATCTGCTGGGCATTGTCTGTACTTGTACAAGGTTGTTAAGACCTGGAACTTCTTACCTGTAACCATTAGGTCAATACCCTCCCTCCAATCTTTCAAAACCAGTCTTAAATACTTCCTAGATAAAATATAGCTCTGTTTTGCTCAACCCAGGATAAACTATATCCCTAAATGTGAGTATGTACCTTTTCATTCCTTATACCTCCTTATTCTCCCTTCTTCACTTACTTTCTTGTTTCTATCAAATCCTCTTCCCTAACTTTTTCTCTAAATATACCATAAGCCTGATTTTCCCTGACCTCCTATTGCAATTCCTGTTTGTATTAGAATAACTTACCTTTAATTTCTCTGCAAAGTGCCTGAAATTTCTATAAATCTAAAATGATTGTCATATAACTTGTATTCAATTTTAACCATTTTTTTTATATTATTACTAGTTTGTTATAATTATTTAAATTGCAAATGTTTTTGTTTAATTTTTGAACATTGTAAAAATATTGTTCTTAAATTGTTTTGTAATAATTTGGAGCTTCCACTGAAAATGGGCTTCTACCCAGTTGTACTTTCCTGGTAATGAAATGTCAATAAATAAATAAATAAGTTGTGTCAATAATTTTAATGTATCCCAAAAGCAGAAAAGAAATGTGCTCTTTTAGGGAGCTCTTTTTGTGACTTTTTAGATTCCTTTGTCAGGGTAACTATTTATGACATAGTCCTGACAAGTTCTCCATGATGAAGGTATCAGTCATTCCTGGTGTTGAAAAACTAGCCTTTTAAGTGGTCCTCTTGACAAGAACTTTATAATTTGTTAGTCTACAGCATAGGTTATTAACAAACTGGAGGATACAAGAGGAGAGAAGAGAGGCCATATAAAAATCCACAAATAGAAGGGAACTTTTATTACTTTCCACCAAATTTATTTCAAATAATGCAAGAAAAATAGATGATAGCTTTTATGAGTATAACATCGAATTTATGCAAAAGTCTGTTCTTGACCAGGTACTGAAATTTGTATCAACGCAACTTTACTCCTTCTCCAGAATTACTTGCAGTCATCCTCAGAAGGCTATGAAGTTCAAAATTACACCCCCCAAGAAAAAAAGAAACTAAAAAAAAATTGCACAAAAAATGGAAATTGGCTAGACTTAAAATGCCCCACAAGGGCAGCTAGCCTAGTACTTACATATGAACCTATAAGCCTATAAAATGTTAATGCTTCATCAATCCCCTTTTAGGTAACATTGGAAATGTTAGATGCTTACCTCCTTGGACCTGTTCATGGTGGCCACAGGAGATTTTTTAAGTAGCATGCGGAGCCAGTATGTTGCCAGTTTATTTCTCTTGCTTCTGGTTTGATAACATCTCTCAAAGTTCTTGCCAAACCACTAGTTCTATTTTATGCATAAATTTGTACTCAGAGAATTCACATTTATCCTTACTCTGGTGATTAGTGAATTCGGGCGCAGTACATTTCTACATTTCAGCATTTGCTGTAGCCAGTCCTTTTTTTAAAACATTATGAAATCATTTTAAATATTATGAAATCTGATGTGACTCCCCTAAAAGTAAATGATTTGCTGGCACAGCAGATGACTTTAAATTTACTATGAAGAATGATGCCTCACTTAATCATTATTCAAACCCAAAACATGTAGAATCTTGGTAAGTCACAACTCAGGATACCAACACTCCCAAGAGTGCAAAAAAACAAAAACACTTTTTGCAGTTTTTGATGTAGGAGCAAGCATCTAAATGTATCACTCTCTCTTTTTGTTTATCTCTCTCTCTCTCTCTATATATATATATATATATACATATACATATATATATATATATATATATATATATATATATATATATATATATATATATATATATATATATATATATATATATATACACACACACACACACACACACACACACACACACACACACACACACACACACACACATTCAGTCAAACACACACACACACACACACACACACACACACACACACACACACACAATCACATACACACTTGCGCAAAATACATTACATAAATACACATGATATAGATATCTATCTGAGTATCATACATATAATTGAACATTGGCAATACTGAAACTAAAAATATTTCTCTAATAAGATCAAAATTTAGTATGTTAAATCAACAACAAAAAAAAACATATAAAAATAAAGCCTGTTTTTTTTTTTTTTTTTTTTTTTGGAGGAGGGTGAGCACATGCTACTGTATACTCCATATCCCATGCTAGTTATATATTCCAGCTGTAAGATCTCACATCAGCAAGGAAAAAGGCAGCTATGGACAAAAAGAGGAAAATGGAATACTCACTTTTCACTCTTCTCTATGTCTAAGCACACTAACAAAATTCTCCCTGGGATTCATGAAGCTCGATGGCATTAGAATTGTGCTGACCGTGCGACGTAGAGATGGCACAGCAGCACCACATGCATATTAATGAAGGTGCGCTGCTGCAACATCCACATGCATAGGAAATGTGAGCATGTGCAGGGGGCATGTCTAAACGCTGCACGGAGGCGTGAACATGGCTGCAGATGCGCAACCTAAAATGCTGACTAGTACAGCCTGCCTCTAATAATAATCACTCCTGTCAGTGTCTGTGGATACTGAAATGTATGCAAAGCATACAAGACAGTTTTGTGAACACCAAAATAAAAAGTAAACACTAAGGCACGTAGCTGAATATTGAGTCCCTGTCCCTCGAACAAATGACATTTAAAACCCTGTGCCCGTATTCCATTGTAGTGTTGATTGTTATACCAAGTGGAAGTGAAATGCAGCATGTTAGCACACCGCTGCCCTTTGCTAAGCCTAGCCCAATGGTTAGGGTTACCACCTGTCCCACTTTATGAGGGACAGTCCCTCTCTGGGCAGTTGAGTCCTTACCAAAAATATTAAAAATGTTAAATGTCCTGCGATTGTAGGAAATAATTATGTCCCATATTTTATGTAATAGTTCCATAAAATAGTTATTTCTGTATGTAAAATACCTACATTTTACAATAAACAGAATAAGCAACTAAACTGCTACAACAATAAGCTTTCCTTTAGGCATAAAACTAAAGTACTATCCTTTGTACTGACAGTGGGTATGTGTTGGCCTGTAAAATCTGATGTGTGTCCCGAAAATGTCCCACTTTGGTCATTTGAAAAGGTGGCAACCCTACCAATGGTCAGAGCATTCGCTCAATATCTGCCCTTTTGCAGTCCAAGTCATCCTTGTCTGGATGGCCCAAAGATGAACTGGGCGGCACAGTGGTGCAGTGGTTAACATTGTCACCTCACAGCAAGAGGTTCTCCGGTTCGATTCTTGGCTGGGGTGCCTTCTGTGTGGAGTTTGCATGTTCTCCCTGTGTTCGTGTGGGTTTCCTCCGGGTACTCCGGTTTCCTCCCACATTCCAAAGACATGCATCTGGAGCATTTCTCCCTGGGCCTCCGCTGAAAACAGGCTCTGTGGAACCTAGTCGGACTTTCCCGGTCAACAAATGATAAATAAATAAAAAAATAAATAAACTAAATAAAAAATTACCCGGGTCTACCTACCATGTCATGAAAGATAAGTATTCGTGTGTACCTATGTGCGTGAACTACAGCATGTGGAAGATCAAAAATGCTAGGGTCGTCCTCACAACTATATTGGTACCAGAGATATGTAGTGTATGCAATGTGTTCTGTTGTCTGTGCCATGGGCCATCAACCAGAGAAGGGCTGGATGGTGTGTGTGGAATATGGGGCTGGGGGGTCACGGGTAATGTAATAATTCGCCAAGGGGAGACTGGGTCGAATGCACAATAGGTGAACTGGAAGTGTACGAGGGAGCAGTGGGTGAATCAGAAAGAAAACCGAAGAACAAACATTCACATCCGCAATACAACCTGACAGTTCATACTGTAGAACACAATCCCACAAACATATGAACATTAAAATGTGCGATACACATGTACAGAAACATTACCGGCTCACACCCACATAATGGTCTGGCCTGAACTGAGCCATCCAACCCCAACACACCTGGATACATAATTGAATACCCATCATTGCCTCCACAGCACACCACCACCCCCTTCCTGAACATCCACCAAAACCACCCATACTCGAGCTGCTAGCTTGGCGTAGCCATATATGCACATAATGACCCCTACTCATATCTAGTAGGCAGTCTCACCCTAGGCAGTCTCAGGATTGCAAACTATGTATCCCTTGCATGTATAACCCTCCCTCATTTTCGTAAATCCAAAAGAATGAAAGTCATTGGTCCCCAAAATTTTTGGCTATCCCTCATGGGATAAGTATCTGTTCTAAAGATTAGACTTGGTGGCATGACACAATGTCCAGTCCCGTAGACATCTGAACACAAGTTGTATGAGCAGTAGTTGTCCACAACCCTGCTCAGCCTCCAGCCAGTCCTGCAGAACCTACGACCCGGGATTAAACACCTGACCATGATGCACATCTATCCACGTGCATTATCGGGAATATATACCTTTCACATGTTCACATGAAGCATCCCCATAGCCATCATCCAAATAGTACATGTCTACAAATTGTATACCCTGTCCAGGTCCCTCATCGTAATGATGCACACAACCCCTGTATACAAATGGTACAGGTACCACCCGTATGTGGTTGTTCATATACATGGCCATGTATAACTCCAGATAAGTAGTCATATATCCATAAACGTACATACTTATATTCGCATAGCTACAGATCACACATACATGCATATAAGTAGTTGTCAAGGATGTGTCCAGTTCATAAATATGTACACTTGCAAATGTACACATATGCATCTAAGAAACATATGAATAGTAACATGTACTATACATATGTACACCACCCAACTGTCACATTTGCTGCCGGTACTCTGGAATGGCTGTAGTAAAGTCAAATATCCTAATTACCATCCATAGAGAATGTATCACTGATGGTTTAGTGGTAAAACCAGTGACTATGGTGTTCCTGTTCCTGGGTCCAAGCCATACAAGGGCTAATTTTATATTATGGCCACAATAATGGCAGTCGGATATAGGGTGATTAAGGTGCTTTAAAGCAGATGTAAGCGGGTATGTGCGACGGTAAGTGGTGGTCAATCAACAGTATGGGAAATGTAAATAAGCATGTAGGTGTCTATGCATGTGAAGGTACAGACATATATATAAATATATATATATATATATATATATATATATATATATATATATGAAGAATGAACATGGTCACAATATAGCAGTCATAATGAATGTGAAGGGAAACAGCAGTGGAACCCTGCTTAATATTTAGTGCTGTCATATCAAGTTGCCCAGAGGTGAGCAAACCTCTGCATCTCCAACCACAGGTAGGATGCTAAAAGTGGAACTAGCTATGTCGCAGTGTTAAATCTGACTTTCAGGCAGGTACAGGGCAGTCCCAGTCAACAGTCGGACGAGCCAAAAACCAGAAGACTAATTGAACACCCTGACCATTATATGAACGTATGTTCCAGGACTATAAGCAATCAACAGTATGGGAAATGTAAATAAGCATGTAGGTGTATATGCATGTGTATGTACAGACATATATATATATATATATATATATATATACATATACTTGGAGTGAGCCAACATATGGGACATGTCTAGAGCAGTAGGGAATGGCGCATGTGTAGTTTTCCCAACAGGAAAATGTATGCCTGCTTGTGTTAGTAAATTGTTGAGGCGTGTGTTTGGGTAACTATGAACCATGGGTATACATATAAATGAAGCAGAACACCAATAGTGTAGTGGTTAGAGCATCCGACTATTGAGCAGACGTTGCCGGTTCGACTGCAGCACACACCATTTATGACGCGTAATCGGTATACAAGCATATCTTGCTAATTTTATGCTGTATAACGATATAATACCATTGAAATGTGAACTGAGGTGATGTATCACAGTAAGAATGCAGATGGTTTTTGCGTGACATGAATCGGCGGTTAAAAGGAAAACCGCAGCTGAAAAGTGTTGTACTCACCCTTTGTCCATCGGCCCTTGTTCTGCCCAGCAACACAATAAACCGCGTCAGCCAGGCCCGATGCCAGGACCCTACACATCACAATCAATGTGATTTACCACTAAACCACGGCAGTTATACCTAATGTCGATGTCATCACAAACATAGCAGACAGCACAGTCATTCAACAGTATGATCAACGTAATTAAATCATACAGATGTGTATGCATGCGTACATACGTACGCATATATATATATATATATATATATATATATATATATATATATATATATTTAAATATATATATATATATATATATATATATATATATATATATATACATATACATATATATATATACATAGGGCTACCACTTGTCCCACTTTGTGAGGGACAGTCCCTCTTTGGGCAGTTGTGTCCTGTAAACATATTGTAACATGGCAGATGTCCTGAGATTTAATGACAAAATGATTTCCTATATTTATGTAACAGATGCATAAAACAGTTATTCTGTATCTGAAACACCTAAATGTTATAAGAAACAGAATAAGCATCTAAAACGCTACAAGAATAAGCTGTCATTTAGGCAAAAAAGTGTGGTTATGTCCTTTGTACTGGCTGTGGGTATGTTTTGGGCTGCAAAATCTGATGTTTGTACCAAAAATGTCCCACTTTGGGCATTTGAAAAGGTGGCAACCCTATACATATATATATATATATATATATATATATATATATATATATATATATATATACATGGGAACAAGAAAGCATTCATAATGAATGCGAAGGAAAACAGCAGCGGAACACTCGTATTATTTAGTACTGACAAATCAAGCTGGCCAGACGTGGCCAAAATCCCTGTAACTCTAACCACAGGTAGGATGCTAACAGTGGGAGTAACCTTGTCCATGTGCTAAATCTGACTTTCAGACGGGTACAGGGCAGTCCTGGTCCTCAGTCGGACGAGCCTAAACCCGGATGACCACATGAACTCCCTGACAATCAAACACACGTATGTGCCAGGACTATAGGCTTTAAAGGTCTGAATATACTTTGAGTGAGTCAACATGCAGCACGGGTCCAGAGCAGTAGGGAATGGCACATGTGTAGTAGTGCGGTTTTCCCAACAGGAAAATGGATGCCTGCTGTGTTAGTGAAGTGTTTAGGCATGTGTTCGGGTAACTATAAACCATGGGTGTACATATAAATGAAGCAGAACACCAACAGTGTAGTGGTTAGAGCATCCGCCTAACGAACAGGCATTCACGGTTCAAGTTCCACTAAAGCACATAATCATTTTCCTTGTGGAATGAATGTCATTCTGCTGTAAAGCCGACATTAAAACATGTAAAAGTGCATGTGAGTATCGCATGGAACTATTAACGAGATCCCTTCAATCTAAGTGGTACTGTTATAATGAATAAGGCACAAGTAAGCACAAATAAGCGGCAATAAACATATGTAACACACAGTAAGCATATGCGAGTACGTTTGCGCAGGTTTAAGCAGCGCCCAGCATAGGAAATGTATATACATATGTACAGATGTAATGTATATGCATATATATAAATATATATATATATATATATCTATATATATCTATATCTATATATATATATATATATATATATATATATATATATATATATATATATATATATATATATATATATATATATATATATATATATATATATGAAGAATGAACGTCGTAACAATAAAGCATACACAAGGGATGTGAAGGGAATCAAGAGCAAATATGGTATTATATAATGATGTCATCATATGTAAAAAAAACAGCAAAAAAAAGAGAACCAAGGAGAGAAAGTACTGTCACTTCTTTATTACAATTCCTCACACCAAATAAAACGTTATGAACGCCTTCAGTACAATTGCGTTTTCGTCCCAACAAGCATGGACTTCATCAGATAAAAAACATTTCATCTCATTCGCCTTTTATACAACCTCTTAAACTAAAAACCAATAAAAACCTTTTATTTCTATTTAAATAAACAAATCAAATTCCACCAAGTTCATTAATTATTAATGATAACACAATTCATTTTACAATTTTCGTTTAAAATCAACAACCTATTAAATCATTCATTCATTATGGTATCTTATAATTGTATATATTTATTTTAAAAAAAAGTTATAAAAATATGTAATATATATATACTTTAAAAAATTTTAAAAAATTCATTTCGTTTTACAATGATGCATTCAAAACAGTGAAATAAAAGTATCCCAAAATTTCATAAAAACAGTGCCACCTTCTGTTTTTGTTTAATATTACACTTGTTGTATTTTTCCTTTTACATTCTAACTGCTCTTAATTTTAGTAGGGGTAAAATGGAAATATATTCGATCAGACCAGGGGCTTTGTTTGCTTCTAAAGTTAACTGCCACCATAATTCTTTGTAACCTACTGTTTCCTCCCAGGGGCCTCCTCTAATATCACATTTAACTTGATCCAGGACAAAAAAACAAAATTTATATCCCTCAGAAATCTTGGAGTGTCTAAACAATGCATTAGTCTCTTTCCCCTTTTTTATGTCATAAATGTGTTCATATATTCTTT